>NC_042998.1:120725867-120828367 GCF_006345805.1 Octopus sinensis
GTGTAAGTGGCAGTCTGAAGTGTGTATGAGAGGCAATCTGAAGGGTGTGTGAATGGGTGGGTGTGGATGTGTGTGTGCATGTACGCATGTGTTTGTGCATGCATGCATGTATGAAAGGCAGTCTAAAGGGTGTGCAAATGTATGGATGTGTATGTGCATTCAAGTGTTCACATGTTTGCGCACATGTATGGGTGTGTAAGGGAGAGAAAGGTGAGATGGAGTGTGGGTATGTTGGATGTGTGAATGGGTGTGGCTGTGTGAATGGGTGAGGGTGGCTGTGTGTGTGTGAGGGGGCTATGCATGTGTGTGCGTGCATGTGTGTATATGCGTGCATGTGCATGAATTTTGTGTGTGCTGTGTTCATGTGTGTTGTGTATGGAAGGTTATGTGTGCATACATGAGGAGAGAGGGGTTTAGTGGTGTGTGCATGGGTGCGTAAGGGTATGGATATCAGGTGTGTGAACATGTGAGTGTGTGTGGGACATCTGTATGTGTGCACATGCAGGTGTGTGTGCACATGCAGGTGTGTGTACACGTGCAGGAGTGTGAATGGATGGGTGTGGCTGTGTGAATGAGTGAGAGTGCCTCTGTGTGTGTTGGTATGTGTATGTAGATGGAGTGGGAATGTGTATGTGTGTGTGTGCACGTGTATGAGTATGTGTGTGTGTCTATCTTTGTGTGTTATTCTATTGCGATCTCTGTGTATGTGTATGTATATATCTATCTGTGTCACTTTCTTGCTCCCTCTCTCAGTATATATACGTGTGTGTGTGTGTGTGTGTGTGTTGTACATGTGTGTGTGTTGTACATGTGTGTGTGTGTGTGTGTGTGCATGTGTACGTCCATGTATATGTGTGCATGTGTGTGCATTGTGTGGTATGCAGTAGGAAATATAAAAACCAAAGCAATTAAAAATAAAAAATAAAAAATGATAAATAAATAAAAATTGGTAAAATAAAAGCATAAAGGAAGAAGATTATGAGAACAAATCAGTAACAGAAATAAATAAATAAAATTTTAAAATTAGAAAAAAATTTTCAAGTCAAAATCGACAAATAAAATAGTAACAGAAATAAAAAATGAAATTAAAAATTCAGAATAAACCAATAATTAATAACCGAATAAAAAATAAATGATAAAAAATTAAAATAACCAAATCAAAAATATACGAAATCAAAGTTAATAATAAAATAAAATAATAATGAGTATGAAGGGTGAAAATGTAATGCTGTTCCAGTTGGTGGATCCATTGCGTAGGGTAATGCTGAAGATGGTAATATTGGAGGTGGAGTGATTGGCCAAGCAAAACTGACAGGCGATGGAGGTGTTCATACACAGACAAACATCTCATAGGTGTTCCTAGTGTAGAGGGTGTACTGGTTGGATCCAGTGAGGGAGGTGGTGTTAGTGATGAAGGGACATGTGTGACAACGGGATCTGGAGCAAGGGAAGGATCTGGATGGGATTGGATTAGAGGTAAGGTGGGAGCTACAGACCAGTAGATCGTGTAGGTTACAGGTGCATTTGAAGGAAAGCAAGGGCATGCTGGAGAAAATAGGGACAGTGGTGGGATTTAACTGGAGGTGACGGAAGACTCACAAGATCCTCCAATGATGGAGTAGGATGGAGGGGTAGAAAAGGAGGGGAAAGGGAATGTGGTTGGGGAGTCGGAGTGGGGAAGGAGAGAAGGTAGTAATGCAAATTGATTTGATGAGCATAGATAAGGGCAGTTTAGACAAGGGTGGGTGGGTATCTACATTGCATAAACAAGCAGGCCAGGTATTAGGACAGGATCTTGAAATCCTGATCCTGGCTACACAGGCATCAGAAGCAGAGGAACTGGGAGTAGCGGATAGCCTGTTTGGTGTGGGAGAGATGGGAAGAGGAAAAGTTGAGGTAGAAGTGGGGGTCCATAGGTTTGAAGAAGGCAGAGGTGATGAGAGAGTGGGAGAGGGGATCAATGGAGGGATAGATATCCAAGAAGTTTACAGAAGTGTCAGAGATGGTAGAGGTAAATTTGAGAGAAGGATGGAAGTTAGAAATGAAAGAGATGAAATTGGAGAGCTGTTCATGGAAAAGGGAGGTGGCATCTATAAAGGTTGTCTATATAGCAACCATATAGCTCTGGGGTTAGTCCAGAGAATTGTGAGAAGATTTGGGTCTCAACATAACCAACAAATAACTTGGCAAAATTGGAGCTCATTCTCATTTCCATAGCGATGCCAGAGAACTGCTGGTAAATTTCTTCTGTGAGTGTAAAGCAGTTGGGAATGAGGACAAGTTCTGCTAGGCAGAGAAGGGTGGAGGTGCTGGATGTGGAGTCAGAGCAATGGTAACTTAGATATGTTTTGACCAAAGACTGGTTCAGGCCATGTCTAACTTAATAGCACCACCTGATAGGATTTATACACACACACACACACACACACATACACACACAAGAAGGGGAAAATGCAGTGGGACATATATAATATATACTTTCAGATGTAAAGGATATAACAAAGATTACTTTGGTCAAACAAAACTCATTCTCAGAAATAGACTAATTATTCATTGTCAACAAATAAAAAATACAAGACCCTAGTACTAGACAGACCCCACTGAGTGGACACATAGACATATGTGTGAAAAATAAGTCTCCCAAATTTTAAGTCTTCCTACTTTACCTTCATTCAGTCAATACCACAGATCAAGCACAGATAAACAAAGAAAACATATCCAAACAAAAATGCAAATCAAAACTGAATGAACTTTAACAACCTACATTCACCAACAACTATTCACACACAAACTTATTCTGACACTTGACATGATCTTTTGGACACAATCATGATCTTTCCTCATATGATGCATAAAATTAGTGGAGAATGAAATTTAATACCTGCATACAAATCATAACTATTCAGCCACTGGGCTAAATAGAAACAACTCATCCCACTCTACCACTGGACAGATTAAATTTAGAGAGCCTTGATTGCTTTGGACTGTCACTAGACACATTCACTCAACTATGTTAGTCCTAATTTTCTGTGCAAAATATATTGTTAGATGATATTAAAACCTACAAAAATGTCTAAGCCTAATCATCCTAGATCGTCCTCTACCACACGACAGATTAAATTCAACCAGCCTTGATCAAGTGGGACTATCACAGGGCGTGTTCACTCAACTGTGACAACTTTAACATAGAGCACCCAACGTATTGTCACATGATATTTAAAACTGGGCATAATGAGGAACTTACAAAAATTTCTAAAACTAATCATGTGGTTATCCTTTGCCAATCAAATCATATCTAAAACAAATACTAATTTGAGCCATGTTCTCTATAAAAATAAGGGAATTTTTGAACTCCAATCAAAAGTAAGACAATTGCAGAATATTTCCACGTCTTTCTATCTCAAACATCAGAAAAAACTGAAAATAAAAAATCTAAACAAATTCCAGTTCATTCTCAACTTCTTTTTCTATATTTCTACCTGTGTGGAATAAAATAACATTAGAATAGAATCACATTAAAAGATCATAAAGATAATTTTTATGCAGACCCAAAAGTCAGACTTATTTGCCCATGCAAATCTGATCCAGGGAAATTGAATAAAATAATATTAGATAAATATATCAATAAATTAAATAAACTGAATTACTTAAATTTATGGGGTAGTACTAAAGACACATTAGAATGGTTTTATAATATTGAAAATTAAAATAAATATAAATTCATTCAAATAGATATTCATCATCATCATCATCATCATTTAACGTCCGTTCTCCATGCTAGCATGAGTTGGATGGTTCGACCGGGGATCTGGGAAGCCAGAAGGCTGCACCAGGCTCCAGTCTGGTCTGGCAGTGTTTCTACAGCTGGATGCCCTTCCTAATGCCTACCACTCTGTGAGTGTAGTGGGTGCTTTTTACATGCCACCGGCACAGATGCCAGGCAAGGTTGGCAACAGCCATGATCAGATTGGTGCTTTTTACGTGCCACCGGCACGGAAGCCAGTCAAGAAACTTAGAAGGTGGATTTGCACAAATAGAACACTTGAAATATATAAAAAGAAATTATATAGGTTCTTTAATAGATATGTTTTAGGTATTACTATATATGAAGAGAATTATAATGTTAATTTTTTATATGCTAATATTAATATTTTAACAGGTATAACCCAACCATTCCATAAAATTAACGAAAACCTGAAATATATAAATGCCTACAGTAATCACCCCGCTTCAATCAAGAAATCATTGATAGATAATATAGGAAAAAGAACATCAATGCTTTCATCGAATTATGAGAGCTTCCTACAACATGCACCTTATTATAATGAAGCATTAACTAAGACAAGATATAAGGATAGTATTAGATTCTATAATAATAATAGATGTTTAAAAATAATATAAAAGATAATAATGTAAATGATCCCGATAATATTTATCTTGATAAAAATAGAAATAAAAATAAAGACAATGTTAATAATAATCACAATAATTTTCATAGAGAAAAATATCGTTTAAATAATGAGTACTTTATAGGTTTAATTCCAATTTTAAATAACTGTATCAGAAAAAGGTTGCTGAATGTTAGCAATTTTTTAAACATAACAAAGAATTAATGTTTTGTTAGATAAAATAAATCAAAGCTGAAATTTCTCTTTCTTTTATAAACATCATAAAGGTCTTGAAGGCACTTGATTGCCTGTTCTGCACTCTGATTTGTTCTGGGAATTACCAGTTTTGATGGTTCTCAACTCCAAAAGTCTTTTACAGAGTTCAATGATTTTTTATGAACTTGCAGGCTACCACATAACTTCTGATAATCATGTGCATTGAACATTTGGTCATTAAATCAAAAATCTGCTCAACTGTAAGAGATGAATTGACAAACATTGAGAAGCAAAACTCTTTTCTCTGGTAGAAGATTAACTGCCAAAAGAGCTAGTATTGCTTGAGAAATCCATCTTGCATTACTTAAGTTAGGTATTTTTTTAAACTTTACAGTAGGAAATTTGTCGGTTTCTTCAAAGAAAGGAAAAACTCCAAATGAAATAGAAATTTCGTGTAATCTCACCATCCTGCCAATTCAGTAATTTTTTCACATTTCTTTTCCCAGTGTTCACACTCATATCAGCAACAATCATCTTTACACAGTTCCATAAATTGTATTCATCTAAAACAGCTGTTATTCCTTTCACAACAGTATCAGCTTTTCCATTTAGTGATTGGAGTGCTTCTAACTTAAATTCTCACTGTTCATTCTTTAAAACTAGCACTTGGTATTCTTGGTCATCAATACGTTTACCATCAAAATGCAATGACCAGTTTTCTAAATGTAGTGTTTTCTTCATTTTCTATTTTAGTTTAACAACTTCTTTGATAGTTGATCTGCTAGCAGCTTGAGCGACTTAAGTCAGTTCTAGAAGAAAAATGGCCATCTTTGGTTCCAAGACGAAAGGTGTTCTTCCATCAGGATAATGCTTGGCCACATACTGCAAGAATGCCATTCCAAAGATTGAAGCAGTTTGAACGGGAAACAATGCCCTACTCACCATATTTTCTGGACATTGCCCCATCTGGTTATCATTTATTCCACAGCCTTCAAAATTATTTGTCAGAAAAAATATGAATTTTGTAGACGAGGTCAGAACCATACTGGAAGAATACTTTTCATCACAGACAAGTGAACTTTGGAAGAGGGGCCTTGCAAGTATACCAGATAGATGGAAGAGCATTGTACAAAATGAAGGAGAGTATATTTTAGATTAAAAAAGAACTTTGTCTTAATTTTGAAAAATTTATCTTAATTTTGAAAAAAACTGCATTATTTATGGGATGACCCAATATATATATATATATATGCAGTTTTATGGCAACATGTTTAGTGTATGTACTCTTGCCGATATTTTGTGTAATCTGTAAGTACAATCAACTTGTAGGTGGAACAAGTGACATTATAGACTGCAGCTAACAAGATGTTCGTGTGTGATAGAACACAAGAAATACAATAGCTATTAAGTTGTTATTATAGCTCTCTAGTAAACACACATTTGTGAGAAATACAAGTTATTTCTGAACAAGAGAAAGAATTTCTATAATTCTTCAGCATGTCTAAAATTACAAGGTATTCTTGCATCCGTACCATACTCTTACATGACATTTATAACATGGCTGAGAACAGTGTTTCTCAATAGTTAGCTATGTGATTCTTATAGACATTGAACTCTCCCTCACAAGCTAAGTCTGCTGTAAAATGGAAGCATGAAGGGTACAATTGAATGTCATCAGTAGAGTTGAGGCCTAGTATATCTGATTTCTCTTACAATTACAATTATGAAGAAATAGAAAGAGGAGTTTATGCAGTTGGTTGTTGCTGTTGTTATTTAGTCCTTGGACAGAGCAGACATATGATGAATAGCATTCCTGCCATGACCATCCCTTCTTTTATTCAGGCAATATACATCCTTTCTTTGTCCACATTGTCTAAAATATTCTTTTCCTTTTTAGAAAGTGGCATGTAATTTGTGGAAAACTTGTCTGTTATTTCAAGCAGTTGAAGCAAACATGTATATAATATGATTGACTCAAAACGGGGTCTGTACTATTATCATTTCTTAAGAGAATTAGAGATAAATTTATGAGGTTTATAGAAAGGGAGTGGAGTCATTCTGGATTAAAGATTTGACTTTGCTCATAGTTTACCCCCAACATTACACCACCCATCACAAGGCCACTATATCCCAAACAAAGAGTCTGTTAAATTAGAGTTGACGGCAAATTAGCTGAATCATTACAGCAGTATTTAATTCTAGCCTTTACAATCTCAGTTCAAATCTGGATAAGATCAATTTCCCTTTTCATCTATTCAAGATCAATAAAGTAAAGTAATAGGATTGATTGAACTGATGATGCTAGTTTCTCTCAGACTTTTTCAAGAAAGAGATTACAACTGGGATTGTTGAGTGAATCTTCTTTGTGCTACTTGTGCTTTTAAGTGCAGAAAAGCATAAGCCCTAGCTGCTACAAATATTATTAGCTTTGAAAGACATTGATAATAGGACAATGCCATACATACTTAACAGTATACATTAATTATTTGTCTGATATAAATCAACTCAAGAAGCTTAGTGTGCTGGGCTCACACATACACTCATGCACACACACACACACACACACATTTATTCATTTGTTCATTCATCCATCCATCCATCATCATCATCATCATCACATCATCATCATCATCATCATCATCATCATCATCATCATCATCATCATCATCATCATCCATCCATCCATCCATCCATCCATCCATCCATCCATCCATACATACATACATACATACATACATGCATACATACATACATACATACATACATACATACATACACACATACATACATACATACATACATACTCAAGGGATATAGGGATGTAGCTTGGCCTTGATAAATGTCTTTACATAATTGTAAAATGAGAAAGGACTACAAGCCTGTCTAACAACATTTCTATCAACATCCTGGCTATTTCTCAACTATTGGATGAGGAAGGTTACACAGGTGCTTAAGGATGGATGAAAATAGATCCTATGATAAAACTTGTTACAAGGAAAATGTAATCAGGGAAGATAACACCAGCATTTAAAAAAATGTTTCTCAAAACTCTCTGTATACAACAAATTTAAATCCTACAATCCATGGGAAGTGATTAATTTGAGTAATGTTAATAACAATATTCATCTTAACAACTAGAATCAAATAAAGATATGGAAAACAACAATGAGCTTAGAGTGTATACAGTGCTCAGATGCACTACAACTCATTGGAAGAGGGTAAAAGAGGGACAGACAGCAGCAATTCAGGTTTAAAAAATGATAGCAATGGTAGAGAAAAATTCATGTATAGTACACAAGAGGGCAGAAAAGTAAGCAGCAAAGGAACCACAAAACAAAAAGAGTGAAGTGTTGGCAAATTACTAGAAGCATGAAGTGTTCTGACAATTCTAAGCATGAAAAAAATTAATTCCAAAAGTCATGGGTTCTGGGGTTCTTTTTTTCCTTTTCTTTTATAAACATGTGCATGAGTGAGGTATTGAACTCAAATCATGACTGAATTCAGTATTGGAAAGATAGAGGCTAAACTTATGGGTTTGTGCCAAAACAGCTTCTAGATGTCAAACCTTTAGTGTAAAGATTTGATGCCCTGATGAGCAAAACATTCAAGACAGTGACTATTTGGAGGTATTTGTGTCATTGCACATCTCTGGACAGCTTCTTATAAATCAATATTGGGAATAAGATGGCACACTAGACTAGAGGCACACTGTAATCGTGGATATACCATAGCCATATATGGCTTTAAATAGATAACCAATAAGTGGCTGACAAGGGTCTTAATGAGAGATGTTACAATACCTTCAGCCTTTTTAAATGATTTTAGATAAGCGGTTCATCCAACACGGATCAATGTTGACAATAATGTTTGGATCGTGTTTACCAGCAGACTTCTTAAGTTTGGTGTTGTAGAAGAAAGCTGGGAGTATCAACAAACAAATTCTGAAAACATTGTTTATATTTGTTGATATAATTTGGGAGTTAATTAGAAATAAGAGCCAAAGTTTGTTATCGTTTGAGGTTAGTGTTTTCATACCCCTGGGCCACTTACATTGCTTGTCTGTTTCTTTTTTTCTTAATTCCACTCTTTCATCGATATTTAACATTTGTCTTCGATGCTGGCGTGGGTTGGATGTTTGACAGGATCCAACAAGCTGGAGGACTGAACTGAGCTCCAATATTTGCTTTGGCATGGTTTCCATAGCTGGATGTCCTTCCTAACACTAACACCTAACACCAACCATGTTACAGAATGCACTAAGTCCTTTGGTCATGGCATCAGCACTAGTGAAGTTGCTAAATAACTCATAAGACAAAAAATAGCTGAGTAAGGGTGTGGTAGAGAGGGAGGTGACTTTATGCTAGGTGTTGAGAGGCTAGAGTATGATAGAGGAACAAGAACAGGTATTTTGCTTTAGTGGAGGTACATGGCTATGTTGCATTATGTAAGCTTGTATGCAATAACTGGAAAGAGAGAAGACAAAGAGAGTGAAGACGTGTTCAGTGCATACCCTCTATGTATATGCAGGTGAGTGGAAGAGAGAATAGTGACAGGTCAAGAAGGGTGAGCGGAGAGTGATATACCATTATAAATGGAGGGATATGTAAATGAATGGAGCACAAGGCTGGAGATGTGATCATTGGTAAATATAAGTTTCAGGGGTGGAGGTGATAAGAAATAGTACCAGTGGAAAATGTGATAAGAAACAGGAGACTGAGGAAGGAAGAGCTAATAAGTGGCAGTATGGAAAGATAAATACAAAATATGGAGATGATGTGAGGGTAGGAGATGGATAAAGGATGAGTGTGAGGAAGAGTGAGACTGAAAGAGAGAGAGGGAGAGAGAGGGAGAGAGATACAGTGACAGAGATGGAGATCAAAGATGCTTAGGAGTGTATGTAATGAGTTGCTAACTAAGAGGAGGTCAATGGCAGATATAAGAGGAGGTTAAGAATGAGGTAAGGCAGTCATAAGATGTAGCTCAGAAGAAAGAAAAAAATAATTGGTGACACATATGTATGCATGTGCGTGTGTGTATGTGTGCATGGTTATATATATCATCCATACAGAGTGCAATGGGTAAATTGTTACCATTATATATTTTTAATTTTGCACATGTGCATTGTTTGTTTTTGATTTTGTCCACTGCACAGTATAGTAGGGACAGTTGGACACTGTCCTTGAGAAAAACAGCACCATGATGCAATTCACTCTGCCAGAAATTTGAAAATGACATGCTGTACTGCTTGGCATTCATGCTAGAAGCTCCAATACAACCATTTCAGAGTGTTTGGGTGTGAAAGTGAGGATAGTGCAGCGGATTCAGAAAGAGTTGGATGAGTCTAATGGTGATTACAAAGGTACAGCAGCTCAAGAAAATTGAAAATTCACTCTGATCGTTCTGATATGAAAAGAACTCCTGAATTTGTTGGTGAGATCCAGGCCATGATTGACAACAATCCCTCCAAGTCAATCAAGTTCATAGGAATGTCTTATCAGGCAGGTAGAGTATGAAGACATTCGGTATTCCTCATACAAGATGAGAAAGGGCCAGTTTTTATCCCAAGCCATCAAGGACAAGAGGAAAGACAGCACTACAACACTTTCGAACAAACTCAATCATCCCCTCCAACCGAACATGTTTTGGTTTTTCTCAGATGAGGAGAAAAATTTCTGCCAGGATCAGATGGTAAACACACAGAACCACCATTGGCTTGCTGCAACCCCAAAACATGCAGTTCTCTGGATATGATCAGAAAGATAGGGTTCGAGTATACAGGGGGTCTAGAAAGAAATCAGATAACATTATATGTAATGATACCAGTGGTACCTGCCCTAGATACAGAAACAAAGAATGGAATTAGATACAAAGAACTTGTGACAAAGCAAACAGGGCGAACACATGGTACAAAATTGACAAATATCAAGGAGTGATGTTTGTAGAAGCCACAGCCCATGGAGAACTAGCCCATTGATGTAGAAAAGCTCTGAAAAAGACCAAACTCAACATTAAGATTGTTGAAAAGCTAAGGAACTCTGTAAGATCACAACTATGTAGGACGTACCCCTTTGAGAATACCATATGCACCAATGATAACTGCATGGTATGTAGGATTAGCGATGGCATTAACTGTAAAACTAGAAATGTAGTTTACAGCATAAGATGCATAGAAGGTGCTTGTAAAGACATGAACATGACATACATAGGGGAGACATCTAGGAGCATTGCGGAACAACTAAATGAACATCTGAGAAAATATGACAACAAAAAACAGTCCTCCATACTCTACCAACATGCTAAAGACCAACATGGATGCAACCTGGGTCAACTTGACATCCGCATCTTATCCAAGCACCCAAAAGACTCAACACTCAGACAAATACGGGAGTACGTTCTTATAAATGAAACTTCCCCAATATTAAATAGTGAATATACATAACAGATATCATACCCCCATACCCACAGTTTACACAGGAAGAGTAAAATAGTGAGTGGTTTGTTATGTAGATAGATGAATGTATGTGTGTATGGGTGGGTGTATATATGTATGTGTATATGCACATATATGCAAGTATATGGTTATGAAATTAAACAGATCAACACACAAACGGATAGGTATATAGGTTATATGAACAGGCAACCACACGTACGCAAATGGAGACTGAAACACATAACCATAAATACACACACACTTTACTCCACACAAGGACACATATGGAGACATGCATCCACACATATGGAGATGCACATCCATACATACAAACACAGTACATAGTTGCAAAATACACACGCCCACACACTCTGACATGCACACACAAGGAGACAGAGATGCATACATATATAAACACATGCACACACATACACACACATATATAAAAAAAAACACAAACATGGACACGCTAGTACATGAATTAAGCAGAATACATACATACAAATGCACACACATACATACATATATACATATGCACACACACACACATATATACATACATACACACGGATACATACATACATACATACATACATACATACATACATAGGCACACACACACACATGTGCACAAACAAACAAAAGGAAACGTAATGTAAATAACGGACAGAGTCAAAACTATTGAAAAGGCTGCAAGAAGCAACGAAACTTTTGGGGGAAATAAAAATAAGAAATAAATGGAAATTTTGCCGGTGCATATGTTAAATTATAAGGCACAAAAAGAAAATGACTCACCCCAGACACAACAGAATATGCTTCAACACACGAACTCACATAAAGAATCTTGCAAACCAAATCCCAAGCGAAATATATATATATAATATATATATATATATATATATATATATATAAAGTTAATCCAAACAAGAAAACAAAAAGACAACAACGCGAGGATGTGGAACAAATAAAGTATTATTGGGCGCTCAGGAAAGAAGGGAAGAAGGAGATAGATAGATAGATAGATAGATAGATAGATAGATAGATAGATAGATAGATAGATAGATAGATAGATACGTACGTACGTACATACATACATACATACATACATGTGTACGCACATACATATGGGTGTGTACATATGTGTCTATCAGTTATTAACTTTGAACAAATAGGGAACATGCCTATCATGACACCATTCCTGTTTCTTTTGCATTCGTCATGACCTCATCACAGGCCTCTGCTCCTTTGTGTGACTATGTTGTTTACCGTAAAACAGTCCTTCCTATGTTTATTACGTAATGGAACCCACTACTGAAAACACTCCCTTATCTGTTTACTTTCATTTTTCCGTCATTACTTTATAGGTTATGGTTAGAAAAAGGATTGGATTGAGTGTTAGTGTTCTTTTTTTATTTAAAATTAATCCTTGAAAGGATATATATATATATTATATATATATATATATATATACACACAAAATTCAGGGTGAATACTTGATAACTGTAAGCACCTGTATATGCCAGTTAGTGGTGTAAGTGATAGGGTATATTTATCAAAAGAAAAACAGGATGCAAAGGATTTAGCGGTACGTATGTTTCTGGCTTTATTGGACAATTTATATCAATGCATAATTGATGTAACATGTATGTCAATAGCCTTCTTCAACCGCATACAATTACCACACCAAAGACATGTATTACATTATAGCAGGTTTGAGAAGAAGTTTTGGAAAAAGACGAGTTTCGTTGGGAATGCAAATCCTC
The DNA here is from genome assembly GCF_006345805.1 of Octopus sinensis. Lineage (NCBI taxonomy): Eukaryota > Metazoa > Mollusca > Cephalopoda > Octopoda > Octopodidae > Octopus > Octopus sinensis. The sequence goes on from NC_042998.1 coordinate 120,738,665, forward strand.
ATAGTCGTATATGGCATATATACGGCATGGAAGGCAGACGTTAAATGGTGATGATGATGATGATGATATAGGCAAGGCTATGTGGTTAATAAACTAGTTTGCCAATCATGGGGTTTCATTTTCAGTTTTACTACACAGCACCTTTTGCAAGTGTCAACTACCATAGCTCTCAGGCTGACTAATTCCTTTGTGTGTGTGTGTGTGTGTGTGAGAGAGAGAGAGAGAGAGAGAGAGTGTGTGTGTGTGTGTGTGTGGTGTGTGTGTGTGTGTGTTTTGAGTGGGATGGGTTACTCAACCAGAAGAAAATTGTAGCTGGGTCCCACCTGCAAGATCATGCACTGTTTATCTTGATATGAGATCTCCATGTCACGCACATATGGTAGTGATGCATGTGCCTGGTGTACCCATATCAGACGGGTAGCCATGATGGGTATACTGGGCTTCATATATTTTACCCCGGTGTCACTTTGATGGCATGCACCACTCTCTCACTCAATAATAATAATAATAATAATAATTATATATCTGCTTTCCATGTTGGCATGGGTTTGACAGATGATCATAATCTGACTCAGTACATATTGGGACCAATTGTTCTCATAGATAAGTGCACATAAACTTCATTTTAGCTTGGTTTCCATGCCTGGATGCCCTTCCTATCACTAGCTGCTTTATACAGTGTATTGTTTTCAGACAATCTAACTGTCTTGTCCTTAATTACATATCAAGTTTGGAGAATTCTTCATTCATGAGAATCCTCTTTACATTCGGAATTGGTCTACACTTTCTGGAAGTAGAGATAGTTTGAATAAATCAAGAACTAATTTTGTATGTTATTTGATATACCCTTATTCATCTTTGTTGCTCAAATGCATGTCACTGGCCACTGAGAGTTACTTCTCTTATCACATTTTCATCTCATTTATGCAAATTACTTTGGCCATAAATGTGTTCTACTCTTTTTTGTATTTGGCTGGTATCTCATCTGCTGAATATAAGGTAGGATAATTGCTGTGCTGATGATGCACACATGTGTGTATGAGTATCTATCTATCTATCTATCTATCTATATATATATATATATATATATATATATATATAACGGGAAGCTTTATGAAAATAAACAAAAGACGAAGGCAGGTGGAAGACAAACGAACAATTGTATTAGTATGGCGCTCAGAAATATAATAAAACAAGTCTTTAACGTTTCGAGCCTACGCTCTTCAACAGAAAGATACACAGAGAGAGAAAAACAGAAAGAAGGAGAGAAAAAAATGCGTGCAGTAGCTAACGAATCAACATGGCGATCTGATTTCGGCCAGAGGTCAAAGATCAAACACGAGACGCGAGAGCGAAATAAGGGGAGATAATAGGGTTGATAAAAGGGTTGAGTGACCAGCTAAAAGTGCGTGGGAGGGGTCTGGATGTGTGTATGTATAGGGTTGGTGTATGTATTAGTATGTATACGGGTGTGTGTGTGTGTGTGTGTGTGTGTGTGTATGAGAGAGTATTAGTGCGTAAGATGGGTCTGGACGTGCGTATGTATGGGGTTGTGTATGTATTAGTATGTATTAGTATGTATTAGTACGTATTGATGTATAGGTGTGTGTGTGTGTATATATATATATATATATATATATATATGTATGTATATATATACATACACATACATACATAGTCAGACAGATATATATACATACACACATAGTCAGATAGACATAGTATTTTGTGGTTTATCTCATTTTAAAGCCTAATATATTTTTGCTAAATATACCTAATTCATTTTTGGAAAGCTTCATTACTTAGCATCTTGAGTAGAAACAAAGTTTCATTATAATCTTTAACCTTCTGTTGGGTTTGTGCAGAGTGAGACATTTGACACTATCTACAGTTAATTATCATGAAAAGATTTTCACATTACCATTTATTTTAAGTGTTTGGGTTTGCTTTTATCATTTTATCTGATAGTAATATTGTGAGTATGTTTATATGTGGTTTTCTTTAATTTGTATAAATTTTTAGTTTTGATAGTTCATACATATGTATTTAAAAGGTGATATTTGGTCTTTTAACATAGTTTCAAAGTTGTTAGCATAATTTCTAAACCTGTTATACATATATATACATATATGTATATATATGTGTGTGTGTGTGTGTGTGTGTGTGCGCGCGTCTTCTTGATATGTCGATACCGACGGTATCAGGGCATTGAAAAAATGACAAAAATCGATTCCAAGTGAGAACGCGATCGATAAAGCCATGGGAACGTGCATTTGTATGTGCAAGTACATCAGCTGTTGCGATCGATACTACACATATGCAAGAAAAATGCACGTGCAGTTTGCGCAAAAAAAGCCGGCTGGCTTGAAATAATGCCACAAACATCCCGTAAAGTAAGCTAGCTTAAAATTAGTTACTTAGTTCCCTAGGTTGTTGCTTTTCATCAAAAATCGCCCCAAGTTGATTTCCTACATGTTTTATCGGATAAACTTATTATTGTCCCAGGTACGATCTCATAAATTCATCATGCTTTTCCATCTAGATTTACCTCCAGCTAACCCATTTGCATGCATCATTTTTGTCTTGCTTTTCTTCCGTCAACCTGTACATAACTGCACCTTCCATTTTTTGTTGTTTTTGTACTGCTTAAAGGAACGTTTCTTTCCTGTCAAGCTTACTGTTTAAACCATGTTTGTGTTCTCCCAGTCAACAGCCTTATCATTACTGGTACTTTAAACCCTCCAGTTGCATATTTGGTGAATAAAATTGTTTTTCTTTGGAATAGAAAAAAGTCTATCTTTATTTCTTCTTTTGCTAGTGTCTCAAATTTAGGTTAAATCAGTGTTTCTCAAAGGGGAGGCCTATGGGACAGTTGGACAAGTTGTTTTGAGAAAATTTGGTTTAAATGTTTGACAACTCAGCACTTTCCATTGGACAGGTGGCGTTTTGCTCATATATATATTTTGGAAGCACTCCGTCGGTTACGATGACGAGGGTTCCAGTTGATCCGAATCAACGGAACAGCCTACTCGTGAAATTAACGTGTAAGTGGCTGAGCACTCCACAGACACGTGTACCCTTAACGTAGTTCTCGGGGATATTCAGCGAGTGACAAGGCCAGACATTTGAAATACAGGTACAACAGAAACAGGAAGTAATAGTGAGAGAAAGTTGTGGTGAAAGAGTACAGCAGGGATCACCACCATCCCCTGCCGGAGCTTCGTGGAGCTTTAGGTGTTTTCGCTCAATAAACACTCACAAAGCCCGGTCTGGGAATCGAAACCGCGATCCTATGACCGCGAGTCGCTGCCCTAACCACTGGGCCATTGCGCCTCCACTCATATATATATACTTACATACATACATACATACATGGGTCTGATGAAAATAGCATTAATTTTCTTAGGTCGTTCAATTTTCCTCAATTGATCGAAAGACCAGTTGAGTAAACCTATCAGTAATGTACCTATAACGACTACTGGAAACAGGTGTAAACCAAATTTGCTCTAATACACACACACACACACACACACACAACTTTAGTTAAATCCTTTTCAAACTTTTCAAGGGTTTAGATTAGGGGTGAAAGGAAGAGTCTTTTGTTTGTTGTGAAACCAAACATACTGCCTGCTATTGTATTAGTTAGTAGTAGCACTTTTTGCTTCAGTAAAACTCCATTTTCTCTATCCAATGTTTTATATAAAGATGGTTTTTATGGCACCTTAATATTTTTCATGGAGTGGATGATGGAACAGTTTGGGTATTTTTCTTTTTCTTTCTTTTTTTATCAACTTACTTAATCTTTTCAGTCATAGATAGAACTTGACCAGATGGGAATGGATCATGCATTTTTTTTCCTAAAAGAAATGTGTTACGTAGTGAGTTCATACCTTCTGCAAGGCAACTTGGGCAAGTGTCTTCCACTGTAGCCATGGGCTGATCAATGCTTTGAGTGGATTTGGTGATGAGAAACATTAAATAAGCCCATCATGTATGTGTGTGTACATATATGTATGTATGTATATGTATGCATATATATGTTTATATCTATGTTTATGTGTCTTTGCATTTATGTTTGTCCCAGCACACCATTTGACAACTAGTGTTGATTTGTTTATGTTCCTCTAACTTGGTTCAGCAAAAGAGACCACTAGAATAAGTACCAGGCTTATAAAAGAAATGTACAAGGGTCGATTTGTGTGACTAAACCCTTCAAGGTGGTGCCCCAGCATGGCCACAGTCAATGACAAACAAATAAAAGATAAAAGTGAAAAGATATATTTATATCTATAATAATAAATGCAAAACAAATTTCTGTGTGTGACTAAACCCTTCAAGTTGTCACACTTTGATCCCCTCTCTCACTATTCAATGATACTTCTACTATCCCTCATGATGGGGTGAGAGTAATAGTAGGCATAGAGTCGGTGAAGTTGGTAGTAGATTCATGGTTGTGATGGTAATGGGGTAATAGTAATAGTATGAGCTGTGATAGAGGCGGAGGCAATGGTGATGATTGTGATGGTGGTGGTGGTGGTGGTGGTAGCCAAGGCAATCAGGGATGATGGTGATAGTAAGCGATGTGAAAGACAGTGCTGATGGTGTTGGAGGGAAAGGCGACAAAGTCATAGGTATTGATGGTGGTGGCGTCAGAAGTCTGAATGGTGTGTGTATGGTAGTTATGGTGGTGGTACTGGTGATGGTGATGGCATGGCTCAGTGGTTAGAGTGTCGAGCTTATAATCGTGATGTTGTGAGTTTGAATCCTGGACCAGGCTACATGTTGTGTTCTTGAGCAAGACACTTTATTTTATGTTGTTCCAGGTCACTCAGCTGTAGAAATGAGTTGCAATGTCACATGTGCCAAGCTGTATTGGCCTTTGCCTTTCCCTTGGATAACACTGGTGGCATGAAGAGGGGAGGCTGGTATGCATGGGCGACTGCTGGTCTTCTATAAACATCATTGCCCGGACTTGTGCCTGGGAGGGTAACTTTCTAGGTGTAACTATACAGTATATGTGTGTATGTATATATATATATATATATTACGGAGATGTCCTCGCATAGCAAGTGATTTGATCTGAGATCATGTGCTGAAACGTAAACAATTGCAGCGTGGAAGGTGTTTGTAAGCCATTTAAGAAACACACAAAAGCCGTTCGATTCACTTCAACATTTAAGTTTAATTTGTCAAAATATTTTCGTCGCTAAAATCCGCGACCTGTTCACTGACAACACGGATTTTTGTCAGTGAACAGGTCGCGGATTTTAGCGACGAAAATATTTTGACAAATTAAACTTAAATGTTGAAGTGAATCGAACGGCTTTTGTGTGTTTCTTAAATGGCTTACAAACACCTTCCACGCTGCAATTATATATATATATATATATATATATATATATATATATATTACGGAGATGTCCTCGCATAGCAAGTGATTTGATCTGAGATCATGTGCTGAAACGTAAACAATTGCAGCGTGGAAGGTGTTTGTAAGCCATTTAAGAAACACACAAAAGCCGTTCGATTCACTTCAACATTTAAGTTTAATTTGTCAAAATATTTTCGTCGCTAAAATCCGCGACCTGTTCACTGACAAAAATCCGTGCTGCATCTGGGCTCAGATGCAGCACGGATTTTTGTCAGTGAACAGGTCGCGGATTTTAGCGACGAAAATATTTTGACAAATTAAACTTAAATGTTGAAGTGAATCGAACGGCTTTTGTGTGTTTCTTAAATGGCTTACAAACACCTTCCACGCTGCAATTATATATATATATATATAAACAAAAGACGAAGACGTGTGTACATACACACATACACATACATAGAAACATCATTGGGAAGGTTTTTCCTTATGTGGTTCTTAAAATATTGTAGAAAAATCACATGAAAAGGTATACTTTGAATCTGAGTGTAACTTCAAGATAGAACATTCTGTAGTTCATATAATTTTCACACTTCAACAATTACAAGAAATATTCAGAGAACTAAGACAATTACTCTACATCACTTTCATTGATTCCACAAAGGTTTTTGATCTTGTTGGTAGAGAGATGGCCTGTTCAAATTTCTTGCCAAGATTGGGTGCCCTCCAGTCATAGAAACCAAGCTGATATATATGTGTGCCAGTCTTTTGAAGCAGTAGTTCACCCTAGGAAGTAACCCAGACTGTGATGACCCATTCAACCTGTGCCAACATGGAAAGTAAATGTAAATGATGATGGTGGTGATGATGATGTATATATGTCTGAATCCTTTGCTTCAATCGTACCACCATAGGTGTACTAAACTTCTGACAGCGTTGTTTTCAGTGTCATTGGACCACAAAAACCATCCATCATGATAAGAAACATTAATGAAACTACTTGAAGATTTCAACATTATGCCAGATATAAGTGAGCAAAAGTTAGTAGGCCATAAATAGAAGATAACTCAGTATATTTTCATGCTGTATGCATCAAATTTTAAGAGTTTTGTTCTTTCTAACATATTGGTTTCAAATTTTGATGCAAGGCCAGCAATTTTGGTGGACAAGCTAAGACAATTACATCAACCCCAGTGCTCAACTGGTACTTATTTTATTGACCCTGAAAGAATGACAGGTAAGGTTAACACCAGTAGCATTTGAACTCAGAACATAAAGACAGCTAAGCATTTTGCCCAGCATGCTAATGATTCTGCCAGCTCACTGCTTTTTTACCTTCAGACACATTGATAGCATCTGTATGGCAGATTTCAGTCTGATACAAAAAAGAAAAGGTAAGCTATACTCATGGCTCTAGCTACCAGCCATTGTGACTTGGAGATGCCAGCTTCTTGAACTTGGCCAGGTCTTTCATGTTCAGTGTTGAGAAAGAGCTGGAGGCCTCTAGCAGCTATGTGTTATCTATGGCTAACATCATTAGAATAGTGGAGTTCATCCAGCAAATCTGGGATGACCTAATGGATTGATGGGTGCCATTACCAAGCAGCTCAAGGTGGTGGAGCCTACTATTTGATGTCTGGTGCACAGGGGCATCAGACACAAGTCTTTCATGATAAGGAGAGGAAGGTCCATGCTCACTAAGAACCTAGAGAAATTTGTGATTATATGACACCCAACACCATGCAATATCTTAGCTCTGTTCATTTTAACCACCTGAACTGCTACACCTCAAGTATCATCAGTGTAACTAGCCAGTAGACCCACAATGAATGTAGTAGGTGGGGAGGGGATCACCTGATCCTGGCATCCACTTACTCTCATGGCCACATCATATCTTCATTTGGGCTGAGGGCAGTTTTGTAGAATGGCATGTTCCTTTCATGTTTGTTGTTGAATGTGTGTGCTGTTATTCTAGGAATTGTTTCCTGTTTGCTGTTTGTTTTCTCTTACATTTCTCTTTCGTTCTCAGTTGCCTGACACATTAAAGAGAAAGTTTTTTTAACACTTAAAAATTTCAGCATTCACAATGCTGCTATATTTTTTTAGATACTGTCACTACATATACATACATACACCCACACATAGAGACATATGCATGCACACACACACACACACATACATGCATACAGACATACATACAAAAGCCTAACAAGACTTTTGGTCAACTGATTTGTAAGAGTTTAACTGACTGACTACCTGCTGTATGAATCAAGGTTGACCAAGGGCTACACAACACTATCACTAACTATAAACGTTACTGTGTGTGTTTATATCATTTTTTACTAATGACTACTTTCACCATTTCCTAATATTGTACAATACTTTACATCAACATATCATCATTACTGTACAATATATGAATGAAAAATGTAAGGAATAAGATATATTTGCTATTTTTAACTGTGGTTCCACATGGTCTCTGATTTGATTAATTATTTAAATTTGCATGGGTAGAATGAATATTGTGGAGTTAGCATTCAGTTTAAGGTCCAGACTAGTTTCTTTATCTTTCATTTAATCACGATACTAGTTATATTTTAAGTAGTAGTTAACACTTCATTGTTCATGTGTGACACACGCCAATAAGGAGCTTTTCAGTAATTTCTCCTTCACTTGCTATTATCTTTAAACTCTCCTTCACCTGCTACTATCTTAAAAAAATAATAAATGGCATATTTAATAATAAATTTCTAGATATACTATGTCTGAAAAAAAAAAAAAGGATCACATCCAGAACACTTTTGAACATAGATCATTGACAGGGTTATACATACTTAATAGAAATAAAATTATTCAAAGTACTGTTGTTGTTTATCTTCAAATCAGTTCTGATTGAGCAACTTTTCAGCTCTAACTTGTTTTTGAAGCAGTGTGTTTAAAACCACATTATCTTATGTGTCCTCTATCATTTATCAGAAGAAATTTTTTTCGCCATTTTTAACTGATCAAGTGACAATGTAAAAGATTTTCATTTCCAATACATGTCATTCCAATATATCCTTTTGTTGTCGGGGTAAGGTCAATTCTAACTGAGCATAAAAGTCAAATAATTCTCGTATTGTTATGAAAATTAAGTCGAAAATATACCAAGATAACCTGTGTATGATATGCAAGTGTATGATAAGTAAAAAAAAGAGGTAGAATCTAACTATACAAGAGATTTTATCCAAAGATTTAGTCAACAGTGACTGTCAGTTTGGTGATCTAAATAGAATGTTCTGTTGCACCCAATGACATTTTGCTATTGTATTAAAAGCCTGTATTTTACTTATTGATCTTCAGTACCTTTTTTAATCTTAGATCTGTGTTAGACTTGCTGTCTCCAATAACTATGAAACTAGGATTTCTATTGTTGCCTGTAAACAGTTATATTGTTTGATTCATCAACATCTCTTAACTTCAACCTTGACGTTTTCTTTCTTGATATTACTAATACCCTTAAGAAATGACACATCATCACATGCTTTTTCTTATCCTTCATAAATATATTCCATATATTATGTATAAACATTCCCCTCCAACAATTTATTAGCTCTATTGACTTCAACAATCACACAAATTTAAGATGTGATATTCAGGCTTTATTTCCTCTCCAAAGTATGTAGGGCCTCTGTCAATCAATGTTGGTCATACATTAGTACATGTATACACTGGTCTGCACTAGATTTTTGTAACAAAATTTTAGTTTTTTTGTGTGTGTTTGGTTAGTAAGTGTTATTTTTTATTTGCTTCTATCTAGAAACCAAACAAAATGTAGGGTCAATGTAGGGTCAATGTTGGTCATACATTAGTACATGTATACACTGGTCTGCACTAAATTTATGTAACAAAATTTTAGTTTTTTGTGTGTGTGTGGTTAGTAAGTGTTATTTTTTATTTGCTTCTATCTAGAAACCAAACAAAATGACTATTGCATTTGTGACCTGGACAGCAATGTTTTGAAATGAACAATTTTCTATTATATTTCTGATATTTAGTGCTGAAGCAGAAATATCATTATAGCAAGTATTCTGCTCAATACCACAGAGTTGCTTGCCCTTAACCACCTGAGCATATCCCTTAGTGGCTGACAATAATATGTGCATTTCTGATCATGAGCAGGAGTAGTGGGAGAGCATCATAGCCATGTATTGAGAGGGTTTCTTTGGAGTTTGAATAAATCTAACAAAAGCAAACTGTTTTTCATACTTTCTATGGGAATAATAATAGTTGCTACCCAAGGACAAAAATACTGTTACACTGTTGTTTTTTATGGAGATTAGTAGGTGTCTAAACATGCAAGTGTCCTGTCCTCAAACCATTAATATTTAGCTAACAGACTTGAGCCAACTTCAGTTAACACACCAGCATTGTCATCAACATTGCTGCCAGAACACAAAGAGCAAGAAAAGATACTGAAAAAACATCCTGCCCAACTCTCTAACAGTTCTGATAATTCACCACCCTGGGTAGACAAAGGCGAAACATGTTGCCCCCTCAAAATAAGAGTAGAGGAACATTGCAAAGCTGTGACATGGGGGGGGGGATATTGATAAATCGGGTATAGCTGATCATGTATGGAAAAATGGAGACCACCTCTCCCTGTGGGATGAATTTAAAATAATAGACAGAGAACACCACTGGAAAATACGAAAACTAAAAGAAGTAGCACATATGCTAGTACGCAACGACGTCCTAAGCAGACCGTGTGCAGATATGAACAGCATATGGGAACCAGTATTAAGGAAAGATAGGAGAATATTAGATTTATAAACCCTAAAATTCACTCCATAATAGCCCACGTGCATATGGCGTAGTGGTGAAGAGTGCAGGCTACTAACCCCAAAATTCCGAGTTCGATTCCAGGCATATAATAATAATAATGATAATGATGATAATAGCATCGAAAAATACCTTAAGAATGAGAACCCAGGTTCAAAATTTCCCCCAAGACACCTGATGAAAGCTGGAGGGTATATCAGTCGAAACGTTGTGTTAACAACAAACAAGATGAGGACAAATATCTGTCAAATATAAATAATATACATAATTCCTCATCTCTTAAATATAGAACAGGGAATAAATATTATGCAACATTTACTTGATAATGCAATTTTTTTTTTCATTACAAATTTGATTTCTATATTAACTTTTAACCAGTGTTTTATTCCTCGAAAGGCTGTCTCTTATCACTACTGTGAGAAAGAAACTTATGCATATTGTTTAGCTACAAATCGGCCCCTAATACACATCATCATTGTTTAACGTCAGTTTTACATACTGCCATAGGACTGCAACAAGCTCCAATAATTAAAAGCATTGACCATTTAACCTTCTATTTCATGGTATTCTGTATTTAAAACTTTAGAATCTAAGCTAATGTAGTCTGAAACTTAAAATATATTTTTGTTGAACAAAGTAAACAGAAAAAAAAAAGTTTTGAATCATTGAATAAATTTTTAACCTTGACACGTTACTCAGGAGCATGTGCATTTAGCACCTGTCTTCTTAAGGAGCTATTTATTATTCCGCATTAAGCGAGTCTTGGGCTTCTGAATTTATGTGAAGTTTTGATACTACATTGGACTATTGTTGAGAATCCATTCAAATAAACCAAGTGAAACAGGTTTATTTTTTTTAATATAACTATAAAATATTTATGAAATGTTACATGTGTGCATGCGTATACACACTCACACACACATACACACACTCACAAACATGCTCGCGCGTGCATGTGCACACACATACACACTGGAAATTTTTTCTTCCAATTTGTTTTAAACATCGATTACGAACTGGTAAAAAAGTTTTACAAAATGTCTACATATGTTGCATACAGTTTGTAGATATGCAGACAAGTAGCTTTAGATGGATATCATGAAGAACCTATCTGGTAGTTTCTTAGAAGTCTTGTTTTCTAAATTGTAATGTTTTGTATTGCATAGTTGTAAAAAGGACTGAGTTTATGTTCATAATCAGAATATAAACTTGAAACTTCTAAGAATGCTTCTTATTTAGGAGACAAAGCTACGGATATCCTTGTGCTACGTTTAAGTGAATTTGGAGTTCTTCAACGTAGTTAACAAAAATACTATTGTAAAATCAGTATTTATTGTCAGAATCTCCATGAACTAGCTTTAACATTAGTACTGATGATTGTGGAGTACAGACCTGCCACCAGACTTTGGTACCTAAGGGTGCTTCAGAATATTTTGAGTGGGCACTAATTTATAATAATACAAAAGTGAAGTTTTGAAATTAGTGTATCATTGTAAATCTGAGGGTGCAGCATTGAATAATGAGGTGGGTAGTGCGCCCAGAGCACCTCTTAGCAATGGGCATGGTATAATATGCTCTGGAACCCAACACCTGCTTTGAGAAATAGAACATTGTCTTCTAAATTGAATTCCTTGGCCAGAGAGAAGATGCTCTGAAATTTTTGCCTCATTTATTCTAATTTCTTTCAAAATATTCAGCACAGTATTTATAAGACAGGATCCTTCAGTCAAATCGTAGTTATGAAATAATAACAATTTATTTGATATATCAAGAACTCTCAGCATATATTCAAGATGAATGGTAATAAAAATAATTAGAGGCAAGTAATCTGTTTCAAGACACCAGTTGCCTCAATTCTGATGTTTATGATAGAACTGTCATTTTCCACATCAAGAAGCACTTGCACTGTCTATTCATGCTTGGTGAGCATAGTGGTAACAGTTCTTAGACGTCTTTTATGCAGTAAACAACTTTGGTCTACACAGAAAGTTATAAATAGCTTTACATACTAAAAAAACAAAATTCAACATCACGTGAACTACAACAAAATATTAATTGATGATTGAATCAGTGCTTATACGGGATTTCCTTTCCAAAAAATATCAGGATTTTATAGAATTATTAGCTATCGACAGATCTTACTTACACGGAGTGGGGATGGGAGTGAAACTGAAAGCAGCATATAAATACTCGAAATACAAAAAAAAAAAATGTTTTAACTTAAATGGATTAAATTTTTACCTCAAACAAAATATAATAAAAATGACTTAAAGAAAAGCGATGAACTAAGAATTATTATTCATTTAAAAAAACTTTAAGGAAAACAAAGCCTATTCAGTGAATTTTCTGAAACTCTTAATCTCATCTGAAAAATATGTCTAGCAATTTTGTAAAATTTGAAGAATTTCTTACTTTTATGCAAATTGAAAACTGAATGAAAGAAACTGCATTTTGAGTATGGAAATGTGTGTGCGTGTTAATTGAAGACACCAATGCCGAAGGGCAGCAGCAAAAACCGACGATAATGATGTCAATGGTGATGAAGAGGATATTGATAATGATACTTTCATTTATTTATCACTGGGGCATCAGTTGAGAAGGACATTACAAAGTCAGTTCACAATTATTGTAGGGTTGACATAAAAGATAAGGATAAGAAAGGGAAAAGAAGGGGAAATGAGATAAAAGTACACAAAATATGTGAACAGCTGGATAATGCAGTTCTTCTGAAGGAAAACAGCCTCCAACTAGGCCTCATCAAAGAACCCCACAGATCCAGGATTGCCCTGACCACCTAGGACACAAGACCTCGCCCAACTGTTGTTCTCCAATCTATAGGTACATGCGTACAATAGTTCCATCTGCTCTAATCATTTTTGTTAGAGTTACCCACCTTTCCACAGATTCGTTGAGGGAGAGTACTTCCATCTCCACACTCTCTCTTAATCCTTTCCAAGTGAAACTTGAAAAATTAGATGCAGGCCTGACTCTAGATGAAGGTGTTTGCCCTCAATCCTTTCAGTGTCGTCCACTGTACAATATCTTTTGCCTTGGTTAGACAATCTTCTTAAAGGTAGGTGGGAAGAAAATCCTCACGATGGAGTTGGCCAATAGCCAAATTGATCTCACAAATGACAACAGCTGTCTGGCATAACTCCACAAGTCAGCAGTGCTTGCACACAGCACGAGTATATATAGTGCAGTTTGGTCTCCACCTTCGTGCATCTCGGACAGTCTTGCCTATAGAGTTCATCTTAAACTGGTAATACCCCTCAGCAGCCCAAAGATTTTCCATGGACTTTATCCATAGTAGATCCTGATCAACAAAGAGGATAATCTGAGGTCACTATGTCAGAAGAATACGATAGATGTGATAGAACTTGATATGACCATCCCCAACTGAGTGCTTAAATAGCATTTTTTTGGTCAAATTAGCGACGTGTGGGTGAGCATTGTCATTGAAGAAGCATACTCGGGTTAATCCAGTTGGATTGCCTCGTTGAGCAGGTGCATAGAACTTATCCATAGTTGTTCTTGATAATGGTGAAAGAGTTTGTGACCAGTTGGAGCCCAGTTAAAGGCTGTAAGTAATTCCAAAGGGATCTGAAGGGGAAAATTATTGATTAGAAACATCAAACCAACCCCAGGACTTATTTTTTGTAAGCCTACCAGTCTCTTTGCCGAACCGCTAATTTATGGAGATGTAAACACAGCAGCATCGATTGTCAAACGATGGTGGTGGTGGTGGGGGTACAAACACACACACACATATATATATACATATACATACATGTGCGCGCACGTGTGTGTGTGTGTGTAGTGGCTTCATGCAGGCATAGTATGGATTCAATCCTCAATTGCCAAATTTCACTTAACAGTTCAATAGCACTTTTCTCATGCTAAAACAATAGGTTTTCTGTGAGTAACAGCAGTCACATTTGCCAGATGCCTTCGCTAAGCAGAATAATGTCTTTGCCACTTGACCCTTCTAACCTCTTCTAGGCCACCAAAATCTAGAATAGAGATAACACACCACCAACGAAATCTATTGTTCTCAACAATATGTCTATCCTTCTGGCTGGTTTTGGATAGTTATAAAAACAAGATCTCCTTAAGCCAAAGTCAGTTTAATGCTATTCTAGAAGCACACCTAGATAAAGTTGGCTCAACCGGTAGGAAAAGTAACTCATGCCACATTGATTTACTGAAGCGATTTAGGCTGGCAGATCGATTCAGACTCGAGAATCTGAGCATTCCAATGTGGACTTGGAATAATAACGACGGATCTCTCAGGTCTTATATAGACAGGATAATAATGACTACTAGGTCCTCTTTTAGCTGTCCACAATTTTTGTATATACCCTAGATGGATCACAAATTAGTGATGTGTAAGGTACATACAGATAAAGTCCATAGACAGAGATCTGGTTACTGGAAGTTGAACAAGACTCTATTGGCATACCACAACCAGATTAAGGAGTTAGTCATGAGGGCACTTACCGGCACCATGTTGAATAACTGGTGGTGGGTTGCCATCAAAAGAGCCATTCGACTTGAGTCTAATAGATTTAGCAAACAGTTAAGTCTAGAACAAGTTAAAGTAGAAAGGTCTCTTGATAAGATGTTAGAAGAGGCGCTGAGAGTGGGCTCTGCACCCCAAGTTTTGGCGGCGAGATCGGTCTTGGACCAACACCTCAATACCAAACACGGAGGTTGCAAGATCCAGGCTAAAGTACATGCACTGAGTTACAAGGGTATCAACGTTTCCAGGTGTGCTCGCTTGGTAGAAACCCAATGTGACGTAGATGCTACGATAAGGTCTGGTAAATGAACAAGGACAAGAAATCAACAAACAAGAAGAGATGTGTAAGGCCTTTCAGGAGCATTTTGTTGTGTTGTTCGGGAGGAGTGGGACGCTGGACCATGGGGATTTCCTGACTGGCGGCCCGTGTCTCTCAGCACATGAGGCAGAGTGCTATGAAGGGCCGATCACAGCTGTGGAAGTCATAGAGGTGCTTTCTGAGTGCCTCGGGGACAAGTTGCCGGGACTGGATGGTCTTCCTTTCGAATTTTATAAGAGTATGTCACACTTGTTCAGGAACATACTGGCCAGTGTATATGCAAACTGGCAGCAGAACGGGAGAATTCCCAAGTCTGTGAGCCAGAGAGTAGTGACACTGATCTGGAAGGATCCAAGCAAGGGGAATGACATTAATAACTTTAGGCCCATAACTTTGCTGAATACAGAATTTAAGATTTTGGCCAAGGTGTTAGCCAAGAGAGTGAGGCTTGTCGTGGGCGACCTGGTGGGAGAGGTACAGACATGTGCCATCCTAAGCAGTACAATACATGACAACCTTCACCTCATACGCTACACTATAGGTGGGGCACTGGTGAATTTAGACCAGTCTAAGGCATTCGATAGGGCTGACCATCGGTATCTGTTGCGGTCATCCAGGCGGTCAGACTGGGCCCAACTTTCCATGGATGGATCAATGCTAAATATAGCAACAGCGATTCAATCGTCCAGGTGAACGGTTTCTTCTTGAGGCTGTTCGCGATTGAAAATTCAGTTCGCCAGGGCCCTGTTCCTGCTTCTGTATGTATTGCTGTATGTATTGGCTTTTGAGCCACTGCTGCAGAGGTTAGAGGCCACACGGTGGGGGAAGATCCGTGTGATGTATGTTACAGTAGGAGAATGACGCATATGCAGATGATGTCACCATCATCATGTCTGATGAAGGGCAGCTACCTCATGTAGAAGACACCATCAAAAGATACGAAGCAGTGGCAGGAGCAAAAATTAACTAGGAAAAATGCCTTCATCAGGTGTCTTGGGGAAATTTCGAACCTGGATTCTCATTCCTAAGGTATTTTTCGATGTTATTATTATTATTACGCATAGTGCATAGTGGTTAAGAGCACGGGCTACTAACCCCAAGATTCCAAGTTTGATTCCAGACAGTGACCTGAATAATAACAGCAGCAGCAGCAGCAACAACAACGACAACGACGACGACAGCAGCAGCAGCAACAACAACAACAACAACAGCAACAACAACAACAACAACAGTAAAAACAATATCATCGAAAAATACCTTAGGAATGAGAACCCAGGTTCGAAATTTCCCCTGATGAAGGCTGGAGGGTATATCAGCCGAAACGTTGCATTAACAACAAACAAGATGAGGACAAATATCCGTCAAATGTAAATAATATACATAATTCCTCATCTCTTAAATATAGAACTGTTTTTCCTTTTGTCCTTATGCTGTCCCGTCTGTGTAAGCCATTTATTGGTAATAAAGAAATTAGTGGGAACCGAGTCTGGCTGAACAAAACGACGTCTCTAAAGGAAGAGGCACAAAGGGACAACTATGGTAACTCATCAACGAAGCAATTGTTTCATTCCACCACTCTCACTTTCACTAATTCACATTTTTTTTCTGTAACATTACCAAATCTCTCTATATATATACTACTTTGAGATCGTGTACACATGTACCAGCTGAAATTAACTCTTTTTACCTCGCATGCTGGCAACCAACATTTTAACAACACTGCCGTTACATATATTTATGACAGGTGTCTTTCAATTTCTGTCTGCCAAATCCACTCACAAGGCTTTGGTCGGCCCAAGGTGCCTGGAACCATGTGGTTGGTAAGCAAGCCACTTACAACACACCCACTCTTGAGCCTATATATACACACACACACACACACACACACATATATATATATATATATATATATATATATATATATATATATATAAATACATGCATATATACATACATATATGTACATACCGACATATATATGTATATATATATATATATCCATATATGGGTACAGAACATCAAAAAAACGTCAACAAAATGAGAAACAATAACAACAAAAAAACATTGAAAACGAACTTTTTTCGAACAACGAAAGAAACAAATAGAGAAACGAGACAGGCAACATAATGAACATTCTCTTCATCAATTGTCCCATGTTTTATCTACTCCACGTTTGGAAGGTAGGGACATATATGTCACACACACACACACACGTTTATGTATTTGTTTTGCAAGATTCCTGATGTGAAATCGTGTGTTGAAACAGAGACTATTGTGTTTGGGGATGATCATATTTTTGCCAATTAATCACATGCACTAAATATATTTGGTCTTCACTTCAGTTTTCCTATCCTTATTATTTTGATGACCTTTCTTTGAACTCTTTTGTTACGCATCCTGTGATCTCTTCAGCGACTCTCCATCCCACATGTCTTCTCTCGTTCTTTTTTTGTCCATTCTGTCATTCTGTGGACTAAACAGAACAAGAAGAGATATGGGGGATGGAGAGTCACTGAAGAGATCACAGGATGTGTGACAAAAGATTTCAGAGAAAGGACACTAAAATAAGAATAAAGCTGACGAGAAGAACGAGTATATCGTGCATGTGGTTAATTGGCAAAAATATGACCGTCCCCAAATATAACAGTGTGTGTGTGTATATATATATATATACTAGCAGTATCGCCCGGCGTTGCTCGGGTTTGTAAGGGAAATAACTATATAAACATTTTTAGAGAGTTACTTCCCTTATAGATGCCAATTCGGGCTTTCTTAGCCATTTCTGTTTTGGTGTCTTCGAGCCATGAAGTCGTTGTTCTAAAAGAACGCTGGTCTCCTTGACAACGCTTTACGACGTTGATTTCCTTACACTCCCTTCCCCACAGCTTCACGAGGGAGGGAAGAAGGGGGAGAAGCAAACAGGTGCAGGTGTGACCCTGGACGCCAACTCCGCCGCCATCGACACACGAAAAATTATGCATTAAAATGGAATAAAAAATGATGTTAAATTATTTTTTAAATCGTAGACTCATCGTAGACGCGCGCTAATACTCAGACGGGCTCGATATGAATCACGACTATAAGATACCCGAATTTGGTTAAACTGCACCGCAAAATGTGGGAGTAGTTAGGAATCTAAATTGAAGGGGACAGACACTCACACAACTACAGTTTTATATATATAGAAGATATATTGGGTTGTCCGGAAAGTTCGTGCCGATTTTTAAAGGAAAGAAAAAGGTCAATAAGTACTTGCCATTATATTTTTGATCTACCAAATTTGAACCATTTTGTTGCACAATGTGTCTCCATCTTTCCTTTAACTTGAAAATACCCTCTTCCCAGAATTGAGGTGGTTTCATGTAGCATAGGCCAGTGTCCCCTGACTGGCTCCCATACAGATGGCACATAAAAAGCATCATCCGAACATGGTCAATGCCAGGCCTGCCTTACTAGCTTCTGTGCCAGTGGCACATAAAAAGTACCCACTACACTCTCGGAGTAGTTAGCATTAGGAAGGGCATCCAGCTGTAGAAACAATGCCAGATCAGACTGGAGCCTGGTGCAGCTGCTGACTCTCTAGATCTTAGTCAACACATCCAACCTATGTCAGCATGAAAAACGGGCGTTAAACGATGATGATGATGATATATATATGCATATATATGTGGATTCCTCACCATTTTTCTCTACCCCTATCTATACCTCTATGATACTCTACATCTATACCTCTATGATACTCTACATCTTCAATATAATATTACTTAACATGTACACATGAATAAAAATACAAATAATAATAATAATAATAACTGAATATTAAAAATTTAAGGAATAAAAAATAAAATTAAAAATTTAAGGAATAAAAACTCAAGGAATAAACATTTAAGGAACAAAAACATAAGGAAAAAATCTTTTAAGGAACTGAAGACTGGAAGTATGTCGACCCGAGTAAGTATTGAAACTAGATACCTCATATCTAATCAATACCGATGTACTTTCATGAAACACGTGTAGTCTTATAAACGGAAAATACAGGATTCAGAATAGATATAGTTAGTATAAGATTTAATTTTTAACATTTTATGGAGTAGTGGGTATAAAACCTTTCAGTGTTGATTGAGTTGAAGGTGGTTCTGTCTCTAAAATTACTTTTATCAATATCTACAAAGCTGAAATGTGAAAAATTTTTTTGTCTCATTTTGGGATGGGAACGGTTTAAGGGGCAGTAGATGGGGTCGGATTGGCTCCAAAATTTATAGGGACATGTAAAAAGAGGCGAGAAAGTGACTGCACTAGGTTAGAAACCCATACTTCAAAAGCTGTGGTTACTAGGGCAACAAAACCCAAACTTTGACAAGTGTTTGTCATTTCTCGCTTTCAGATATCACCCTGTCTTCCTTGATCTCTCTCTTTCCTTCCTTCCCTCTACTTTCTCTCTATAACGATGTTTGACATCCCTCTCCACCTTGGCCGTCACTCTGTCACTCTTTCTCCAACCACCTTTCTCACTGTACGTCTGTATCTATAGAGAGAAAGTGTTGACAACCGCAAAAGTTTAAATATTCCCACCACAGGTCTTTTAGAATGGTGAATTATTATCACCCATCACCACCGCACAATCATAACAGATATTATTAATCAGATATATTGTCTTAATTTATATATATATATGTGTGTGTATATAAATATATATAATGTGTATGCATATATATATATATGTGTGTATATATATATATATAATCATCAATATCTATAAAGCTGAAATGTGAAAAAGTTGTTTGATTTCTTGGTTATTTGCCTCATTTTGGGATTTTTGAAGTTGAAAAAAATTTCTCAGTTTTACGTATTTTTGCCTTTTATTTTTTATTGTTTACAGTTTTCATTTTTGCTGGAAGAAATTTACAGCTGCATGTGTTTAGAGCTTTCATTTGCATGGTCAATCGTCGAAAAATTCCCAAAATAAATATTAAATTTAACAAAGAAATCCTTTTTTTCCTTATTTTTAATCGCTCAAATAGTGGCACGCACAAAAGGCAAGTGTGCTTTTCATTGTCACTGCCTGATTTTTATGATTGATCTTTCCAAATATTTTTCTTTCTCAACGTACTCAAGATCTTTTGTTTTTCATAAATGGGAGAGAGATAGATAGAGAAAGGTAGAGTAAGAGAAAGCGAGGGAGAGTCCGAGAGAAAGGAATTGTAAGAGAGTGGGAAAGTGAGAGGGAAAGGAGAGAGAAACAAAGAGGGAGAATGTGGCGATAAGAAACAGAAAGGAAGCAACAGAACGTAACAACCACAACCTCACATAGAGCAGGTCACCTTAAGCTAGTATATCTCTCTCTATATAAACGGCAGTTTGTCTGTCTGTGTGTCTGTGTGTCTGTCAGGTTGTACCCTCACCCTGACCACGGCTTTCAACCGATTCTGATGAAACTTGACACACACATAGCCCAATGTCATAATTCAAAACTAACGCAGCGAAAATTTTGAAAAGTTCCCCCATTTCTGAAAAAAATCGATAAATTCGACATGGGGTCGAGAATCAGAAAGACAAACCACGGACTGTCTAGGGGACGCGACTCGACCTTTTTAACTCTAAAAAAATTTACCATCATTTTTTTTTCATTTTTTTTCCTATTTTTTGGCCATAACTCTCTAAAAATGCTTTATAGTTATTTCCCTTACAAACCCGAGCAACGCCGGGCGATACTGCTAGTATATATATAAACACACACACAAACTTTAATAGTTTCAGTATTAAAGTGAAACCATTAAAGTGAAAATATCTGACATTATAATAGAGAGATGTTATTCTTTCACTTTTGACACGTAATACTGAAATAGTGGAGAAGATATGATATTGCTCTGGGCTCGCACTAGGCAAGAACTTGAACATTTTTGGGGCCTATAACACTACATGAACCCTAAGTAAAGCATATGTAAAATTAGAATGAAATTGGTTATGTAGTTCTCAAGTTTCAGGGATTCACAGACACACATACTCATCTTTATATATATAGATATATATATTATGTATATATATATATACAAATGTATACATCTGCATAAATGTATATATTGATACAGATGTATATATATATATATATATATATATATATATATACACACACACACATACATACATGTATATATATATATAGATGTATATGTATACATGTATATGTATAGCTGTATATGCATAGATGTATATATGTGTATATATAGATATACATGTATACATGTCTATGTGTAAATGTATATACTCTATATATATAAAGATGAGAATGTGTGTGTGTATGTGTCTGTCTGTCTGTGTGAATCCCTACCATACAAAAAAAATATATATCCCAGCTTAATTGACACACCAATCACCAAAGCAAAAAGCATCCCAACTACAGACCTCAATGCAAAACAAGCATACAGACCCTGGACATTGAACAAATTATAGCATTCACTTTGAAGTACCACTGTTTGGATTTTCCTTTTCATCATGGAGAGTTATAGTTTAAATAATGTTAACAATTATCACCACTTATGTGCTGAAATATTCTAGTTTTTATAAGCAACATAATGATTTGGCTAATTTGACAGCGCTCACAACACTCGCAAATATATTTGAAAAAAAAAATGTTATTCTGGTTATTATAACAAATTCGGAAACTTGGCAAATTAGAAAGCCTTAGCAGATCTTTCAGTATAATTACAGAAATGTTATTCCACTCTTTATGACCAGTTTCAAGATAGGGCTTTTTTAACAGTTCTAGTGTCCTTATCTTATTCCTGCTATGATACTTTAACAGTGTTAGTATTCAATGCTGCAGGAGAGCTAATTACAAACAAAAAGGTGTTATCAAATGGCTTCTATTCTTACCAACTAATGTTTAAGATCAGAACAATCATATCAGTTACACATGAATTATGATCTTTTTCAGCAATGCCTGGTTGATATGTATGCTAAAGTTGAGAGTTAGCATCTCCTCTACATTTGTAACAATCAAAAAAAGTTAAGGGTTAAAAATTATGTTCATCTCCAAGATGCTCTGAGGACAAATGGTGATATGCAAAACATGGGGCAACTTATAATCCTCCCATCATCATTCACAGGTGGTCCTCGATATATGCATTAACAAGCACAACATGCTATGACATATGGAAAACCAGATCTTTTTGTCACAGTCACCTGCAATCCTAAATGGGAGGAAATAAAATTTAACCTTCTGGTGTTGCATCTTTTGGTATTGCAGTTACCCTCCTCGTTGGGGAAGAACTGCACATTCCATGTTCAAATTCCCTCTAAACCTTGCAATGAAAGAATCTCAAATGTACAACATTACCAAAAACTCTGCAATGGCAACAGTTCTCCAACAAACTTGCCTCATTGTTTGAGATGAGTGCACTGTCACATTGTGGAGCTCCAGAGGTACTTGACCGTACCTTCCAAGTCATAAAAACCAATAGCACACACATGGGAGGAGTAACAGTTCTTCTTGCAGATTTTCATCAAACATTGCCAGTTATCCCCAAAGGATCAAAAGCTGATGAGATCAATGCATGCTTAAAAAAAATCGTACATTTGGAGATGTGAAAAAAACTTCATCTTACAAGCAACATTAAAGTACTTCTACAAGGTAATCATATGAACTTCTTAAGATTAGTAATGGGATATTAACATTCAACTCAAGACTTCAGCTACATGAAATTAGATGTGGTCAGATAATACTTTCTTTTAAGGATCTTATGGATAAAGTATTTCCTAATTTATTTGTCAATTACACTGATGTAAACTGGCAATGTGAAAGAGCTGTATTAGCTCCAACCAATGAAATGGTTGATAAATTCAATCATGAACTTCTTCAAAAGTTAACAGATACATCAGAAATGACTTTTTGATCAATTGACAACAGTTGATCAAGATCAGGTTGTTCAATATTCTGTTGAATTTTTAAACACACTTAAACCCACTGAGATGCCACTGAATAACTTGTCACTAAAATTGGGTGTTCCCATTATATTGCTTAGGAATCTTGACCCATCTCACCTGTGTAACGGAGCTCGCTTAATTGTTACTTCCATGAAGCCCCATGTCCTACAGGCAATAATCATAACAGGTAGTCACAAAGGAGAAAATGTCTTCATTCCATTTCCAAAAATTCCTCTCATACCTACAGATGTCCTATTTGAATTTAAGAGACTTCAGTTTCCAGTCAAACTAAGTTTTGGTATTTCAATTAACAAATCTCTCAGCCAATCCCTCAAGGTAATTGCACTTGATCTCTCTACTACATGCTTCTCCCATGGCCAACTCTATGTTGCTTGCTCACAAGTTGAAAGCAGTAACAATTTATTCATTTTGACACCAACAAAAAATTACACCATGAATATTGTTTACCCTGAGGTGCTTCAACATTGACAGATTTTCAGTTCTAAGTTGGTAACAACTTACTTCCTTTATTAATTTTTGTTCCTAAATAAGGGTGTTAGATTGGCAGATTTGATTGAGCATCAAGGTAAATGCCTTGCAGAATATTTTCCAGTTCTTTATGTTCAAAGTTCAAAACCAGCCAAGCTCAGCTTTGCCTTTCATCCTTCTGATGTCAAGAAAATGAAGTACCAGTTTAGTACTGAGATTGATTTAATTAGCTTACTCCTTCCTCCTGGCTTTGTACCAAAATTTGAAACAATAGTGTGGCTAACATGTAGAATCATTAATGTGCCAGACAAAATGCCTAGCAGCATTTCTTTCAGCTTTAAGTTCAAATCCTGTCAGAGTCAATTTTGTCTTTCATCTCTTTAGGGTTGAATGAAATAGCGTACCAGTCAAATAGAGATCGTTGTAATCGATTTACTCTCTCCATTAAAACTGTTGGTCTTGTGCCAAAATTTGGACTAATTACTATCATTATTAGTCATAGTAGTATTATTACTATTAGTGGTGGTGGTGGTGGTGATGGTAGTAGTAGTAGTAGTAGTAGTAGTAGTAGCAGCAGCATGTTGAAGATGTTGATGGCAGAAATGATATAGTAAGATATAGTAATTACTATGGAAATTGCCTTGAATGTCTAGTAACACCCCTTTATATTTTGAGTTTAAATCCTACCAAAGTGTCTTTCAGCTTTCTGGGACCATTTTAATTGACAATAGGATCTAGTCCCTTGGTTCCCAAACTTTTTTGAAACTTTCATCCTATAGACCACCTCCCATTTTTTTTTAAGCTTTGCAGACCCCTACCACCACCCCAAAATTTACAAATCAGAGAAGATGAACAAAGCAAAATGACCTTGTATGATATAACTTTTCATGAGATAAAATAAATAATTTTAATGAGAGGGGTGAACTTGTTTGGCCTGTAAAATGTCTTCAATAATTAGGCTGCATTTTTGATAATGCAACTCTCATGTCATGTGCAACATGCAGTTTATTGTGAGCCTTTGTTTTAATTGTGAGTAAAGTTGCAAAAGCCATCTCACATTCGTATGTTGTTGTGAATGGAATGATGAATTTGCGGGCCAATTTGGTGACATCTGGATAGGACTGCATCATTTCAATACAGAATTCACTGCAACACATGTTACAGAAGGCATTTTTGGCACTGCAAGTCAATGAACTGTTCTTGAATGACGTAATCTTCTGATGGAAGGTCAACAACAGAGATTGCAAAGGGATTGGTGATGAACTGATGAGCTTTTGCAAAGTTTTGTAGGTCAGGGAAGTATCTTTGAATTTCAGTGTGAAGAATTAAGACATGCTGTTTCATTATATTGAGGATGTTAGCATCAACTTGAAGGCCATCATCAAGGAAAGTATTGAAGTTCAGAAATGGTGCAAAATTCTCACATTCCAATTTAGAATGTCACAAATGGAGCTTCATTTTAAATGCAGTCATTTTTTCATAACAGTTATCAGAATTAACTGATTCAAAAATGTCGACCAAAAAGGAGAAACTTATAAGGAACAAAGTATTGGAGAACTGTCTGCGCAGTTCTTTTTTAGCACCATGAAGAAGTTCGTGTATCTCCTTTTGTAAAATGAAGACTCTTTTCAGTACTCTCCTCTTAGATAACCACCTCATATGCTAGTACAGTAAAAGCATTTCAAAATCAGAGCCATTGTCCTTGCACAAGTCAACAAAAGGATGCGAGTTTAGAGAACTGGTTTTGATAAAATTTACTACTTTGACCACATCATTCAAAACATTCTTCAAATGGTCAGGCAATGTTTTAACCATTAATGCTTGGCGATGAAGTGTACAATGTGTACCAATTGCATCAGGAGGCTTCTCCTTCACCATTATCTGAAAGCCAGAGTGGCAACCAAGCATTGCTGGAGCACTGTCAGTGCATACGCCAACAGCATGCTCCCAGTTTATGCCATGGTACAAGCTACTTACCACACAGCCACTCCTGCGCCTTTAATTTAGCGTCCGCTTTCCAATGTTTCTGGCAATGTTTCTACGGCTGGATGCCCTTCCTAATGCCAACCACTCCATGAGTGTAGTGGGTGCTTTTACTTCCCAGACGAGGCTGGCAAACGGCCACGATCGGATGGTGCTTTTTACATGCCACCAGCACGGGGGCCTGGTGAGGCCGTGTTAAAGAATTGATCCACTTTCTGGAATATATCATTTGCAGTGGTTCGAGTGTTGAGGCTTTCGCAAAAAAGGAATTCATCTTCCAGGCACTTCTTGTGCACATAACGCGCATAAACACAAAGTTGTGCTAAATCTGCCACATCAGTAGTTTCATCAATTTGGATGGTGACATAGTTAAACATCGATGTTTTTATCTTTGAGATGACCTGAGATAAAATATTATCAGACATCTCAGCGATTCATCAACTGATGGTATTGTTGGAAGGTGAATCATGTGTAAGCTTCTGTAGTTTGGATGTTCTGAGCATGAGTGAGATTATATCTTTGCAGCAAGGAAGAACTAACTGCACTGCAATGTTATGAGGCTTTTTTGCAGCAGCAATTTTCTTTGAAGCTTCATAGGAGGCTTTCAGACCAGCTACAATACACATTCTTGCATCCTCAAGTGTGGATTTGACCAATTTGTCAGCGTAGAGTCTGAAAAAGTCCTTGTCTTTGTTGACTGCTCTGGGATGTTTTGTTTCCAAATGCCTCTTTAGCCTGCTGGGCTTCAGCACAGAACACACTGTGGTTTTTCTACTCCACCAGAAGTAAGCACAGTGAAACCAAAGCTCGTATATGACTCGTATCTCCTTTTCTTTGTAAAAGGCATTCTACAAATAAATATAATAACGATATGTAAATGTTGTGCTGTAAATACATCACTACGTGCATTTCCACAAATCACGTCTCTTAAGATCACAGTCCATATTCCTGGGATGATTACAGTGCAGTCTGTAGTATTCGTGGGCTTCAGACTGTGATCTTAAGAGACATGTGATTTGTGGAAACACACGTAGCGATGCAGTAAATGTTGATAAATTCCATTTCTGTTGAGAAAACTTTGTTAGTTTTATCAGTATAAATATATATATATATATATATATATATATATATTATATATATATATATATATATATATACACCATTGTCCAGACTACCCTATGCTTGCAGAAAAATAACACAGATATACTTCACTCATAAAAGTTGCCTAAGATATTTTTCAAAGCACGGTAAGTCCTTATTCATGCAGCAGTTACTTCAAGATTGGTTAATTTTGCTTTACTTCAATATCTGCATTTTAGTCATTAAGTTGGACTTAAGTCAAGCTTCTTACTATTGTAACCCCTTGTAGCTACTTTAAAAAAGTTCATCTAAAAGTTGCTAGGCACTTTATATAGAATGAATGTCCTAATTCTGACAGTGCTGCTAGCTTGTCTTTTTATTGGCTTATTGATGCTTAATATGTTCAAAATATAGGTATTTGTAAATGTGTGATGGTGAAAACAAATTGCAACCTCTTCATAAACCACTCTCATGCACTGTCATCAGTGAGCCAGTGTTACTGCTGCTGTAACAGCCCAGAATATACCCCTGCCCAGTCTATACCTGGGGCTAGTCTGGGCTAACCCAGACTATACCCACTCCTGACAGCCAGCCCAGAATATACCACTGTCCAGACTATACCCCATGCATGCAGACAAATAGCACAGATGTACCTCACTCGTAAAAGTTGCCTCAGAACATATATAAAATTTGATATCAATCGGTGAAGAATTAAAAGTTACATGTAAATTTCAATTTAAACATAGCAATTTAGAATTATCAAATGCAAATATTCAATGTACCAATATAAACCCAATGTATAGGTAGATTGGAAAAAACTGATGACTTGTGCATGCTGCATAGTGCACCTGTAATGTGAGTCAGCCTCGACATGCGCAAATGTGGCCATTCATGTTGGATTTATATAAGTACATTTTAAAGTATTTTGCATTTATAATTCCAAATTGCTATGATTGCTATGCTTAAATTCAAATTTACATATAACTTTTAATTCTTCATCAAGTGATATCAAATTTTATATATGTTCTGAGGCAACTTTTATAAGTGAGATACATCTGTGTTATTTGCATTCAAGTATGGGGTATATTCTGGCCTGGTTGTCTGGAGTGGGTATAGTCTGGGCCAGCCCAGACTAGCCTCAGGTATAATCTGTGCTGTTATACCACCAATTTTCAATCTTGTTGCACCCATACCCCTGCACTGATCAATAAAGCCGCAGAAAGATGCCTGCATTCAAGCACGTGTGTGTATGCCCTGCACGCATCACCTCAATTGCATTCTATGTTTTTTAACACATAAATTAGGGGTTCTGTGTAGTGCATGCATGTTCAATTTTGCTTTTAGATAAATATTTTAAGTTTGTGTTATTGCATTAAATGCATATTGAATGCTTAAAACTACAAAAGACGTGTTGTTTACTCTTTCTTTTTTTGTTAACCTGGAAGATAGTACCCACACTCAACAAGTGGACAGTACATGGGTCTCTGTGAAGCAAGGTAATAAACGACGATGGGCACTCACCGTTCTATTCAGATATGAAAATTGTGACTTGTTTGAGAAATTGATTGAATGAATTTCTAACTTATGTTTTTAATTTTAAAAATATTTTGTAATGTGTTGCTTATTGCATGCTTAAATGTTTGTTTTTTAAGCATATTTTGTTCACTTTTTTATTTTCATACATCATCATTTAACGTCCACTTTCCATGCTAGCATGGGTCGGATGATTTGACTGAGGACTGGCGAACCAGATGGCTGCACCAGGCTCCAATCTGATCTGGCAGAGTTTCTACAGCTGGATGCTCTTCCTAATGCCAACCACCCCAAGAGTGTAGTGGGTACTGGCAACAGCCATGCTCAAAATGGTGTTTTTTACGTGGCAGAATCATTAATGTGTTGGTACTTAGTGCTATTTCTTTCAGCTCTTTATGCTCTGAGTTCAAATTCTGTCATTATCAACTTCACCTTTCATACTTTTGGGTTGAATGAAATAGCACATTAGTCAAATACTGGGGTCATTTTGTGTAATATAACACTTTCCTTTCATAAGTCCCAAGTTACTCTCACAGTTGAAAAAAAATTGGTGATGTGTATCTTTTATCATGTATGAATTCCAGGAAAAATGTTTTGTGTATCATATGTGATACACAGAACAGATAAAGGGTTAAAACAGCAGAGACTTGATTTGGAAGAGATTTAGTTGTTATCTCTAGCTAGTGGAATAACTATGCATTGACATCCTCATTATTTTGAATAGGTATCAATAATAATGGGATGATTTGAACAACTCTGTGACCTGTCACTGCTATAAATTTGTAACCTTTTTACCTAAAGCTAAAACAAATTTTGTGAGGGAGTAGTGTTGATTTGTGCCTCAGTATATGTATTATTATTGACCAGAATATGAATGGCAAAGTTAGCACACAGCAGGATCTGTACTCAGAATAGGGAAGTAACAAATTAGCTTCTCTAAAACTAGTCAGTGTTGTAGGCAAGGATTTGACTAAATCAGGGATGCACGATGTGGGTCATATGATCCACAAATTTTTTAATGTACCACAATGACATGTATATTTTGGAAAAAGTTGTTTGAATATTAAATATTGAGTTATCAAATTGTTAGATCAGGTGATGAAAGTTACGGAGAGAGTCATAGCCTAACTAATTAGGGAGAGAGCGTAGATGAGATGCAGTTTGTTTTTGTGCCAAGGAAAAGCACCACTGATGCTATATTTCTGGTAAGGCAACTGCAGGAGAAATACTTAACCAAATATAAACCTCTGTCCTTGGCTTTTGTTGACTTGGAGAAAGCCTTTGACAGGGTTCCCCCCATCTTTTATCTGGTGGTCAATGTGAAAACTAAGGATAGACGAGTGGTTTGTGAGAGCTGTACAGGTCTTGTACAGGGATGCTACCAGTAAGGTGAGGGTTGGCAATGAGTACAGCAAAGAATTCAGGGTACAAGTAGAAGTTTACCAAGGATCAGTTCCCAGCCCCACCATGTTCACCATAGTCCACCAGGCAATAAGTGGGGAATTTAAGACAGGCTGCCTCTGGGAGCTCGTCTATGCTGATGATCTTGCTCTTATAGCTGAATCACTACAAAAACTAAAGAAGTCCTAGGTATGGAAGCAATGTATAGAATCAACAGGCCTTAGAGCTAACCTAGCAAAAACCAAAGTTACTAAGTAGGAAGGTTAGACAAATCATAAATCCCTTCAGATAGATTGCAGTGCTCGGTCTATAGAAAAGGCGTAGGTAGAAACTCCATATGATGCATCTAGTGTAAGCTTTGGACACATAAAAGGTGCAGCAATATCAGAGGAAGGTTAACAGAGAAAATAGCTTTTGATTGTGGAAGATACAAAGGTGCAATAAACAGTGAAAATGTACAGAAAATAGAGTGCATCAACTGCACTCCATTATGCAGGTGACCAAGTTAGTAGGGGAGGTAGATGCTTTGAGAGTGTAGCTGTGAGTATAAGAATAGGCTGGGCAAAGTTCAGAGAGCTCCTACCTCTGCTGACAACAAAGGGCCTCTCCTTCAGAGTGAAAGTCTGATTGCATGGTGCTTGTGTGCGAACAGCTATGCTACATGGCAGTGAAACATGGCTCTGACAGCCAACGACATGCATAGGTTTGAAAGAAATGAAGTCAGTATGCTTTGCTGGATGTGCAATGTCAGGGTGCATGTTTGACAGAGTGTAGGCATCAGATGTGGTGTGCAAGAGTGACAACTGCACTGGTATGATCATTGTGATGCATATGGATGAGGACAGCTGTGTAAAGAAGTGCTGATCTATGTGGAGTGAACTTGTAGTAGAAGTAGACCAAGGAAGACATGGGACACAGTGGTGAAATATGACCTTCAAACTTTGGTCCTCACAGAGGTAATGACTAGTAACCGAGATCTTTGGCAATGTGCTGTGCTTGAGAAGATCTGTCAAGCCAAGTGAAATCGTGGTCATAGCTGATGCTGGTATCACATAACTGGCACCTGTGCTGGTGGCATGTAAAAGCACCTTTCGAGCACTAGGCCTCACGGAGGCAAAGTGGCTGAGCTCCTTTTAAGTGTTGGGCCTCACAGAGGCAACGACTGAGACCTTTGGCAACATGTCATGCTTGAGAAAGAGACCCATCAAGCCAAGCAAAATTGCACTCATGGCAGATATAGGTGTCATGCAAATGGCATGCATGCCAGTGGCACATAAAAGCACCCATTACATTCTTGGAGTGGTTGGTGCTAGGAAGGGCATCCAGCTGTAGAAACCATGCCAGATTAGACTGGAGTCTAGTACAGCCTTCCAGCCCCAGTCAAACCGTCCAATCTATATCAGCATGGACAACGGACGTTAAATGATGATGATGATCACAAGTTTTCACAATTACATTATTTAATTTTTTCATATATACTTCATTTGATATTTTCCCTACCTTTAGATATGCAGCTAGTACTTTTCTTATATTATTCATATATGTGATAGAAACAGAAGGTATGCAGGGAGTACAGTGAATATATATCAATTCTATTTCCAGTCCATTTAGTCTGCTTTATTATTAATAATCCTTTGTCAAGTTTCTCGTAAAATAAATTTACTAGTTTGATTTACCACAATAAAGTGTCACGTTTTCTTCTATTCCCATAATGAAAACGTGTAGGTAATGCTAATGCTATGCTATATGTAGAATATTGGGACGAATATCCCTCAGATAGAAAAAAACCGAAGCCTTTTGAATCCCACTATCAAAATGATATATTTTATATCTCTCAAAAATTCCAAGAAAATCAAGAAAAATTTGAAAATGTAAACAACATAAAATAGATTAATTTATAATATCTTTATATATAAAAGTGAAGTTGTGTGTCTGTCTCCTACGATTTAGATTCCTAACTACTCCCACATTTTGTGGTGCAGTTTAACCAAAACCGGTATCTTATAGTCGTGATTCATATCGAGCCCTTCTGGGTATTAGTGCGCGTCTAAGATGAGTCTACGATTTAAAAAAAAATTTACCATCATTTTTTTCCATTTTAATGCATTTTTTCGCTATTATATAAGGGAAGTAACTCTCTAAAAATGTCTACGATGAGTCAACGATTTAAAAAAAATTTACCATAATTTTTTTTCCCATTTTTAATGCATTTTTTGCTATTTTTTGGCTATAACTCTCTGAAAATGCTTATATAGTTATTTCCCTTACAAACCCGAGCAACGCCGGGCGATACTGCTAGTACTTAATACAGTAAGAGTAGCTCAGTATTCTGGTTGGATAAATGGAAGTTAAGGACACTGGAGTGACCACTGGAAGGTTTTGTGAAAGATGAAGTAAATTAATGTTAAGTTAGGTTGAGTGTGGTTGTGTGTAAGGGTCAGATGTATTTTTGATGTAAACATTTTTGCCATCAGGAATCTTTGCTTTAATATATAAAAAGCACAACAAAGGTACTTTCACAGTTTGTTAGAAACAAAGTCCCTTATTTGTCATGTATTAACCAGTAACTTGTTTTAATTCTTTACTAAGTTTAGTCTTGTGAACAGCCTAAGAAGAACATGACTAGCCACCACAATAAAACTATAATGCAAAAGTTCCCATCCTGGGGTGCACCCCTAGGATATAAGATGGCACTTCAGTGGGTGCGACTAAGAGGTAAAGTAGATGCTTTATCAAAAATGCTTTGCAAAATAAAATTATTTATTAATTTTTAAAAAATTGCTTCGTTCTATAAGATACACTAAGAACTTCAATAGCACTGCATATGGTTGAAAAATAAAAACAAAACTTAGTTGTTAGAAAAATTGACTTTACATCTTCCTATGTAATGTCACATTTGTAAGGGGACGCGAAAATTAAAACATTTCCTAAGTATGAGGGGCATAAAAAAAAGTTTGCGAATCATTCTATAAAGCATTCGTCCGTGTCGGACTCACATTGGATGCTTTACAATCACTTGGTGACTGACGTTTTCGTTATTAAACTGGATCCACCAAATATTTCTTGATTTATATTCATAATATACAAAACATGACTATGAACTTAGTATCGAATGTTAATCGAAAAGAGTTTGAAAGATTCACATCCTACTTGTAGGACTCACTAAGATACACATCATGCAGGAGGATACCTTCAGAGATGTTCCAAAGAATTTGTCACAAAAAATATTGCAAACAAACACATTTTTCAAGGAAAACTATCTTTAGTTTTTTATCTCTAGATGATGCGTGTCATCAATCAAATGTATTGTTGGCATTATAAATGTGGAAGTTAAGATATTTGAGTACCGACTGTAAGAGCTGTCGTGAGATCATCTTAAATTTCTTTCAACTACTTGTATTTCAAAACTCGGCTGATGTAACTTTCTGCAACAAAATGAATACGTTTTCGTCATCAACAAACAAAACTATATTTTTTGAAAATAGTATGATTAAAATTTGAAATACTTAGGGTCTGGAAGAGATTTAACAAGATCCCTGCCATGATGTGCGGAAAGCATTTTATTGAAAATTCAATTCAAATCAGTGTAATTAATGAAATTGATTATTTAAATATATAACAACCGTTTTGTCATTTGTGTAAAAAAAAAAATTTTTTTTAATTATAAAACTCACTTTTCACTCATGAAATCACATTCATATTGGACTTGTAAACACCTACTTCTTACATTTTCATAAGGTCCCGGTAACAAAGAACCCTCCTTGTTCGCCAGTGTTCAGTAAAACTGTAGCTTTGTGTGTCGACGAAAGCTTTTCAGTCCTGGTTGCAGCTAATACAAATATTACTTCATTAGCTGTTTTTTACCTTTGGGAGAGGTATGTATAGCACAACTTCACATCGTCCTTTTCGGCTTTCCCCTCTTACGTGTGATAGCGATGTTTTTAGTAGCAATAGTGAAACAACGTCATTCAAAGCGCAGTTCAAATCCAGCTGTTGCTGTTTGAGAGGAGTAGTAGCAGTTGAAGCAATATCAGCAGCAACAGTAGCTATCGCCGTAGTATTAGTAGTAAATTATTAAAATTAAACCTCTACCTACACGCCTCTTATTTCATTTTAATATTTATTTATGAATCATCATTTCAATCATCTTCAACATTATATCGAAGGAGAGAGGAATTCATAAGGCAATTTACATGTGAATAGAAAAGCAGAGGTCGATGGTGTATTTAGAAACAACGAACCTTAGTTATGAGTAAAAACATAAGATGAAAAATATGCCAGCTTCATTGAGTTGACTAACACCTCTCTGTGTATCGACATAGTGTATTGAAACCAACGTTAAGATATATATATATATTTTTCATACACACAATATCTCTTTATTTATTTAATCAATTAACTACCAATTTATAGAAAATAATCGAAATTTACCTTGGGGGATACTGATACTACTCTCTTTGGATATTCTAAGCACGTACCTACCTACCTTCGTGTTCCTGTGTATGTTTATTTTATACATAACACTGGTCTTCTGCGATACATTATTCTAAATATTTAACGGTAAGTGAACATGTCTATTTTATTTAATCTTCAGTGCTTCTTGTATATATATTTTTAAATATTTAATAACTGCCATATTTAAGATTCGGGAAGGGTTCAGTGAAGTCGTACGCACACATATATATATAATCACGCACACACAATGTATGGGGTTGACAGCATACACACATAAAATATATAGCGTGTGGCGTGATACTGTGGAGGATCGATCGTAAAGCATGCATTGTGAATAACTTACCCTCACTATCCTTATGGAAGCTATTCGTTTGTAAAATGTTTTGTATTGCCATGTGTTTCTGAAGGTTACCCTCTTAAGTCCTTTTTCTATATTTAGCTAAACTAATAAAAATTATTTACCCGCTCTTGTAATGCTTCTATTTCTGGTTAACAAAGGAACGTTTATGCTGTGGTTCGAATTGCTAGAAATACCAGCCACATTTCTCTGAAATTACGCGTTTTAAAGAGAAAAATGTGATACCTTGGATAATGTAGTTCTAGATAACTGTACGATAATGATGTGATGCTCATGGTCGGAATGTTTCCTGTCATAGTTCAGCTAAATCGAATCTAACCGGTTTAAACAAATAACTTAGCATCTACCTCTAAAACCGTCTCTTTAAAGACGTACCACCAATCCTCTATCCTTTAAATTTCATCACCCTCATCTATTCTCCCGCTTTACTTCTCGCGTATATTATATTTGTCCTGTCCTCTACTTTCTATATCGACTTAACATGCTCGGAATTCTAGCCTTAAATCTGCCTTTTGCCTTAACATTTATATTTCTCTTTTATTTCATTTTCTGGTGTTTGTTGAAAGCGAAGTTGTCAACATCCGTGTAAGTAGATTTAAATACGTCCTCGTTATCTTCATGACTATGGTACACGTTTCATTGACCATGTTTGCGTGTTCGGCCTTCGTTGTCAGAGATGACCAAGACTCGGGTTTTTGAATTAGACGCCCAATAATTCATAGGATATTTCTCTTCGTTCTTTTACTATTCCTGCATCAACAATGGAAATTAAGATTCTGAAAAATTCTATTTTGCTTTCAAAATTTCAATTTCCACTCCGATATTCTTTAATTTCTAATTTGCACGTTCTCTCTCTGCGTGCGTGTGCATCTATCTATTAAATTGTTTGTTATGGCCGGTCATGGAGTGACCATTGGTTTTGCTCTTATAAAGCGCTCAGCTGCATAGGCTACATGACACTGAAATTCATTTGAGTCTGACGAGTAGCCTATGCAGTTAAGTGCTTTATAGGTGCGAAACCAATGGTCACTCGCTGACCGGCCATAACAGATCTTTTAAATATATTACTGCTCAAATGTTATAGTGTGCTTCTTTTTCGGATACGTGAACTAGACACATACACACACACACTATATATATATATATATATATATATATATATGTGTATATATATATATATATATGTATAAACACACACACGCGCGTTATTGTCTTAATTTGCAATTATACAGGCTAAATTAATTTAACATTTTATTTTATAAATTCTAGTGCTGTGAATTATTTTGTGATAACTATTAACACATACCGTGTGTGTATGTATGTATGTATGTATATATATATATATAATGGTTTTTGGCGCACTAAAGAACGCACAAACTATTCCAAGAACGCCTTCAGTATTTCGATTTAGTTTTTAATGCATCCATTTTCCTGAATTTTGGGGGTTTTTTTATTCCCTTTTCATGCTACTTTTCGCAAACTGATATTTTTTTTGTTATTGCATTCTATTGAAACCTCTTATTTTGTTAACTAAAATGTTTGTAATAACTGGACATTCCTTCAATTGTATTCCTGTTTAATAACAATTCCTGCCAGTTCCACCTTTGACATGTAACGGGTCAGTAGTTTTCACTCATTTGAAAGTTATCAGGGGTTTCCTAGTAGAATTCTTTCATCATGACTTGCTGTCGTTTCCTTATATGTAATTATAGATACAGTATTACTGCGTAAGTTGCTGCTATTTTTACCGGTTTACTAGAGGAAACCCCCAGCCTCCGTACGAATATCTTCTGTTGCCAATGAACATAAAAGAAGCAGCAGTAGTTGTTTGTTTGGAAAATCGTTTGTTTCATTCCTAATAATAATGACTTCGTGGCTATTTGAATAGTCTTTTGAGT
Organism: Octopus sinensis; assembly: GCF_006345805.1. NCBI lineage: Eukaryota > Metazoa > Mollusca > Cephalopoda > Octopoda > Octopodidae > Octopus > Octopus sinensis. Next base: position 120,774,815 of record NC_042998.1, read on the forward strand.
TTACAATATTGTTCTCTAGGTGCAAACTATTTCATTAGTAATGTGAATAATTCTTCATACGTTATTTCTGGAGACACTCCACTAACGTCACAAATGCCCTTGAGAAAATCCTAAATATATCGTCTTGGTTCTCCTCCTCCTCCTATTTCATAGGGTTTATACTTATGCAAGAAATAATTCTTTTGAATGATATTGATTTTTGTAGCTTTCGGAAATTGGTGTCTTTCGTTGTAATCATTATCTATATAACTAATCTTCGGTAAATTATGGGGCAGAATTGTTTTCTTTTTTATATAAATTAAAATTCCCGACGCGTTTTCTTGTTCTAACAGATTCCAATTTAATATAATGGTTTCTTCTGCTAATTATACCAGAATATTCAAGGTTGAACAGTAGTACATGGTACTATAAAATTTGACTTCGAAACAAATCTTGTTCATTCTTACCTGCTGCATACTGCTCATCTTTTTCTCTGATTATTTTATGTTCAACCTTTCTTCTCGCAAGTTCCTGTGTTTTACTTTAAAACAGTAATTATATATTTGTAAGAAAATATTTGAAAATGTACACTTTGAAAGGCTTTTATCACTCTTACCTTTGAATGTCCAGTTTTTACTTTTAAAATTGTTGCCTTTCAGGTAATCATATACTTTTAAGTTTAATTATTCAAAACCCATGAAAGTAAAAGTAGAAAAAATGAACCGGTCATCTTCTATACTTAAAACCTTTGCTAAGTATGTGGTTCTATTCCCTCCTTTTCCCTCTCTTTTCAATGGACCCCGTATACTGTAAAGGTCGACGGGAAGAGCATCCAGCCATAGAATACTCAATAAATCTCGCCCAACCCATGCCAGCATAGAGTGCAGTTACGGTTATCTGGTCGAGAAGTTCAATCGTTCTGTATTGGTCCTACTGTGTCACATCTTCTATGGCTACCGGTCGACTAAAGCCTTGTGAGTGGACTTTTTGAACTGAAACTGAAAGAAGTCCGCCGTGTGTGTTTTTGTTTCTTTGTCTTGACATCATGTTAACGGTTGTAAACAAGTGTCACTGTCGTAAGTGATTAGATCATCTGTGAAAACCTGCTGTTATGAAGGTTGGTAACATGAGTATCCAACTGTAGAAAATCTTCCTCGCGAATTCCGTCTGATCCATGCAAACAAGGAAAAGTAGACGATAAAGACACTCCATATATTTCTTCAAAGACAATAGAATGTGATCAAATTTGGTTATTTCTAGCTAGACAAGTGACTGTATAGTCTCTCCTGTTGGCTTGTTGGCCTGTCCCTGTGTAGGTAAGTGGGATGTCTTAACTACATAATGCTATATGTATTAAAGTTGACACCTGTAATAATTTGTTGTGAATGAACCTATTTAGCCTCATCTATACACTCACCCTTCAATATCACCAAAGTATTCTCCACACCTGGGTTTTGTTGATGGATTCATAAACTAGAAATTTTTTAATTTTTCACTCTACCTTTTTTCTTTTCAGCTATAATGGGTGATACAGATGTTATTGTGACTAAATACACCAATAACAATGGAATGGAACTGGATGCCAAACAACCAGCTGTGTAAGTATCTTTAAATTCTTTTATCTAGCCTTTACAATGATGTTGTATGAATACTTAAGTTTGCTTTACAATCTTGATACCTGAAATTTTCTCCTACTACAGCTTTGTGTTAAACCAAACATAGACTATGTAGCTGGAACTATTTTGAAGCCTGCTAGATGGATTGTACTTGAAATTCAAAGGGCTAGTTTTGTCAGATGTTGTATGAAAATTACATTAAGTGTACAAGTATTTGTGGAAAACTCATCTGTTTATACTACAGTTCACTGAACAGATACTTCCATTGATTGAACTAAACTACACCTTGTCAAAACTGAGATGTTATTCAGATTAGTATAAAATGAAGTTTACTGAATTTATTCGCTCAGGTTTCTGTATATATCCCAAGTCAGTCCCTGCATTGATTTGATTATTGACTTGTAGGTAGTGAGTCATATGACTGCCTTCATGGTTGGTTAAATATGTACTGGTCATTCACTTACTAGCAAGAGAAAACTTTTGAGTTCTTTCCAATAGCATATTGATCAGCTTTATCACTTAGGATTTATTCAGTTAGCATTTAAGTTCTTTAATTCTTGGAATTTACTTTCGACTGACATAATCACTTATAGATTTGGCACATGAAGATAATTTGGAAAGTTTTTTTGTTTAAGGAGAAAAGTCTTTTGTCACATGATTTCTCCAATAGTGCTTATTTTATTGATTTGGGGAAGATGTTAATTTTGGTCTATCATAGGGCTAAGCTGCTAAAATGGTTAGTCCATTAATGACCCCAATATAACAATTTCACTAGTGAGTTACCATTTTTATGATTTGGTGTTAACATAACACTGATGTGATTGTCTTTATTTCACTTTTACTGTTCTGATAATAGAGCAGACTTGTAATACAAGACATGCTTGTTGTAACCATCTCATTTTATTTTATTTTTTAGACATTAGGATAATGTCCTAAATGTGCTATGTATACTTCCTTTTTTAAGATGGCCGTATGTGATATGAGATTTGGTTGTTATTTCTCACATATTAAGCAACAAGTAACATCTCTTTTATTAGCACTGCTTCTGTAAGGGGTGTTGGACAAAATGCTTTCAGATATTTAGTTATCTTTGTTTTCAGTTGAAATCCTCCCCAATTTGACTTTGCCTTTCATCTTCTCAATGTCAATAAAATATATTCCACTCATGTAATGAGTTGTCAATTAAACTGAATAGCTCCCCAACCTCTGTGTCACTGCCTGAAAAATCAATATTAGTCTGTGCTGCAGTTATTGCTATTAGCCTGCTTGTTAAGGGAAAGCAGTGAATGTTTTATACTATTTCTCATGTAATATTGTGGGATGCCTCTGATCACTTAATCTGCTAGAAATAGCAGCCAAATCTAACTTCTTGCCATATGCAGTCTTAAAAAGGAAAGATAAAGTAGGTAATCTAGTCTTAGAAACACTAATATGTGAATAAGACAATGGTCATGGCTTGTCAACAACGATTCTAGATAAACTGGATCAATAAATACCTTGTAATAAACACTAAACTAAATGAGCATTTTCTCTGACTTGTTGTTTATAGCTTTTCCTTCTTTGTCAAATTGGAGGCAAGATCTTTTTTCTATAATGGTTGCATGGTTAATAAATTTATTTACCAATCACATGGTGTCGGGTTGAGTCACACTGTATGGTACCTTGGACAAGTATCTTCTATGGTCTTGAGCCAACTAAACTGTATAAGTGGATTTATTAGACAGAAACTGAAATAAATCCATTTTGTTTTGTATGATCATGTGATGCGTATGGATGAGGACACCTAAAGAAGTGCTGATCTTTGTGGAAGAAACTTGGGGTAGAAGTAGACCCGGGAAGACATGGGACAAGGTGGTGAAACATGATCTTTGAACTTTGGGCCTTACAGAGGCAATGACTAGTGACCAAGACCTTTGGCGATATGTTGTACTTGAGAAGACCTGTCAAGCCAAGTGAAATCAGTCATGGCTGATGCTGGTGTCATTTAACAGACACCTGTGCCAGTGGCATGTGAAAAGCACCTTTTGAGCATTGGGCTTCACGGAGGCAAAGTGATTGAGCTTCTTTTGAGTGTTGGGCCTCACAGAAGCAATGATTGAGAAGACCTGTCAAACCAAGTAAAATTGCAGCCGTAGCAGATACTGGTGGCACATTAAAGCACTCTTTACACTCTTAGAGTGGTTGGTATTAGGAAGGGCATCCAGCCATAGAAACCATGTCAAATCAGAATGGAGTCTGGTGCAGCTCCCCAGCTTACCAGCCCCATCAAACCATCCAACCCATGCCAGCATGGACAACGGACGCTAAATGATGATGATATCTTCCTTGTCTTGACTTCATGTCACAGTTGTAAATGAGTATCACTACCATACAAACACCATTTTTATTTTTTATCTTCTGAAAATATCTCTAATCATTGGAAAATATTACTTTACTTGGAAACAGTTGGTGACAAGAGGGCATCAGGCTGTGGAAAATCTGACTCCATGAATTCCCATCTAATTCATGCAAGCATGGAAAAGTGGACCTTAAAACAATAAGATATTTTGTCTATTCTTTTCCTTTTAAATTATGGCTTTCCATTTTCCCCATATACTGTTGGAAACTATAACATTTAAAGTAGTTACTGAAGGAATTATTTTATTGCTAGGTGTTGTTACTAATGTCAACATTTCAAGTGAAAGAGGAGTGGTGACAAATATTAATTTAGTTCTAACAATAGTTAACCTGACCAGAGACTGAGACCTTTGGAGGTATGCTGTGCGTGGGAAGACCCGGCAGGACAAGTGAGACCATAACCCGTGGCTTCTACCTGGGACGTAGCCAGCCCACTTATGCATACCTTCTTGTGACACAAACCCTACCTGTGAAGACCTGTTGAGGAAAGTGAAAGTCAAAATCAAAATCGATCAACATCAATGGAAATTGTAGCTGTGATACCAGTGCCGGTGGCACATAAGAGAACCATCCGAACATAGCTGTTGCCAGCGCCGCCCCGACTGGCCTCCTGCCGGTGGCACGTAAAAAGCACCATCCGATGTGGCCATTGCCAGCCTCGCCTGGCCCCCGTGCCGGTGGCACGTAAAAAGCACCATCCAATAGTGGTCATTTGCCAGCCTCCTCTGACACCTGTGCAGGTGGCACATAAAAAGCACCCACTACACTCACGGAGTGGTTGGCATTAAGGGCATCCAGCTGTAGAAACACTGCCAGATCAGTCTGGGCCTGGCGCAGCCTACTGGCTTCCCAGACCCCAGTTGAACCGTCCAACCCATGCTAGCATGGAAAACGGACGTTAAACGATGATGATGATGTATATCTATAGACCAGCAGCTTTTTTAACCTGTCTTATAGTAGAAAAAATATGAGATACATAGAACTAGTGTAAAGAAATGGAAGCAGTAGTAGGACACACTTGAAATGGCTATTAATATATAAAACTGTAAAGAGAATTGAAGCCAATATACATTTAAATATTTAACAAACAGTAATTTCTTGTTCATTAGAATCTGAATAAGGTTTATTTCAATGCTGTATCCAGAAATAGCCATTCTGAATCACTATTTAAATAACTTTTTATTATGTGGTGGTAGTTGCGTGGTGTGAATAATCACTGAAGTTAATAGTTGCTATTGCTAGTAAAAGTGATAAAAGGGTTAAAGTTTGTGATCGAACTGAAGATTAATTTAATCTGCACAATAGATTACATAACACACAATGTTTCTTATCATGTAAGATGTTTGTTGCAAAGGTGAAGGAGTTCTGCCAATATGAATAAACTGGATGTTACATGTCTAAAATGACAGTTTCTTAACATTAGCACAAGGCCAAGCATTTGTTGGTGACGGTAGTCAATTCAATTGACACTAGTATATAGCTGGTACTTGACTTTATTGGGACATAAGGCAAAATTATTGCCTTATTTGAACTCCAGATATACAGGGATATAAATAAGTGCAAGATATTTAGTCTAATACTAGGTATTGTTTGAAGAGTGCCAATGAAATATAAAAGAGTGCTGACAAAAACAACTTGTAAATTAATACTTTGCTCTTGGCTCTCTACTATTTTGCAACAAGGATACACAGGATAAGAAGAGCTCAACTTATTGGATACCTTATTAGAGGATTGACTATTTTCAGGATGTCCTTTTCAGTTTGGTCCTTCTATAACAAATGCTGGGAGTAATTTTTAGTGTGGTATTTGGTTAATTGTTTGTGTGATACATCATAGCTAATGGTTGCTGTGGTATATTGTGACGAATGAAGGGGACTGTTTTGGTACCATTACTGTCTGATAGCTCTTTCAGATATACCTTCAGTTATATGAACAAGCCATTACTAACACTAGATTTAACATTAGGATCATATCAGTAGCAACCAAAACCACCAATGATGTCAAACCCCACTGATATAACCATATGCAATATACAAATTGCCTACCAAAAACATCTTGCAATTTAATACTAGAAAGTTTCAGGCACTGATCAGCTGTTTGATACATTGAACTGAGTGGGATACTGATGCACCATGTGCAGATGATTGACAAGGTGGATTCTGAGAACAAGAAATTGTTTGTTGAAAGATTTTTCTCAGTCCATATTATTGCTTATAACTATGGTCATCATAGTGTTGCTGATTGGATGTGGCAGCAGGTCTGCTACTTCAATGCACATTGCTGTTTTATAATAGTTAACCTAATGACATCTCAGATCAGTTATTCTAAATTTGGATATTCTGTACCAATAAAGATTACAAGGGGTTCTCCATTGTTAGCAATAGCAACCAAATCTTCCTGAAATCACACAATCTTATAAAAAGGACACATTAGATAATTTAGTAGAGACAACAGGGTAATGTTGTTAGTAGGACTGTGAGAGAGGGTGTCAGAGAGAAATGGGACGCTATGCTAAGTTAAGCTAAGTTGGTATGAGTTAAGGCACTTATGAATGTGGTAGGAGGAATGAACCAGTAGAAGGAAGTGATAATTGAGAAGTTAGTGATGGGGAACCCAAAAGCTAAGAATAATAGATGACAATTGAAAAATGAAGAAAAAATGTAGTAAAATTACAAGAAGCTAAGGTAGTGTGAAAGGGTGAGGTTTTAATGCACTACATGAACAGTGAGGAGGCCCTTGGAATTCTTCATTTGAAAATCCCAGAATTAAAAAAAAAAATTTTTTTAATACAAAGAATATTTCAAAAATTTCCCCAAAGTCTCTAAGGGTGATACAGATATTGCCATAGTCTAACAGTTTTTGGATGGATGGGCAGACAAATGGAGAGGTAGACGGACAGATGGATAAATGGATATGCAGACGGACAGAGGGAACCTACAGGTAGCAGTGGTCTGTGTATAGCCTTGTTGCTTGTTCTTGTGTTAATGGGATAAGTATAACTTAACATATGTGAGTGCTTTCAGATCTATAATCCTTCATCAAACATTCCATAGTGGTTATTACTGCTGGTGTTAGTTAGAGGCTCCAGAGGTAGTAATTTTAAAAGTGCTCACATATGTTAAATTATACTTAACCCATTAACCAGCAACAAGGTTATACACAGACTACATGCCACCAGTAATGGACTTCATTTAGGCATAGAGTAGATTTGAACCTGAATCAAATTTCCCATAATATTTCAACGACACTTCTCTGAAAGAAACAATAGTGACAGCAAGACACATATAGCATATGGACTTGCTAAGACAAATTTGTCTTTGCCACTTGACCCTTCTAACCTCTTCTAGGCCATGAAAATTTAGAATTGAGATAACAGACCCCCAATGAAATCCATTCTTAACAATATGTCTCTCCTAACTGGGTTTTTTTTTATAGTTATAAATACTAGAATTCTGTTAGCCAAAATCAGTTGGTGAATGGAAATAACTAGAGATGGCCACAGGTAGACAGCCATTTGAGACAATGACATGAGGGAGAAAGTTACAATCGGTTACTATGAGACTTACCGTAAATCCTTGAGTATAATACGCAGGGGATTTTTAGGGGGCTGTACCTCTGAAAAACCTAAACCTTGTGTATAATATGCACCCCTTCTCTAACTTGAGTCAAAGAGGTCTCGTATAATGTCCTTGGTTTGTAAAACGGTATAGAGTAACACCCTTTATTATTATTGTATATATAACATAATGCAAGCATGTAGCTTTTTTTGTGCATTTTGTTTGCAGAAAATAAAGTAATAACAGTAGTAACGTTTAATAAATGTTGCTTATTGCAAGTTATGGATGATTCTTTTATGACTTCATTGCTTTCAGGCTTAGCTTAAGGTATTTTTACGCCTGACATCATAAAATGTGTCTGAATAAACATTGCCAGACTGCAAATAGACTCAGACATTGCTTAGAAAATAATTTTCATTTTTAACCTTGTATATAGTACGCACTAGTGATTTTTGACCTTTAAATTTTTGGGGAAAAATGTGGATTATACTCGAGGATTTACAGTACAACTTCCCCTCGATTCTAACTTTCACTAGCTAACTTTCTCTTCTCTGCAACATCACTCTGTCTCTATCTTATTACTAATACAATGAGAGCATGTACACACTTTGAGAGACGAGGAATTATGTACATTTGACCTTCTCTTGTTTAACACATTTCGGCTGATGTACTCTCCAGCCTTCATCAGGTGTCCTGCGGGAATTTCGAACCTGGGTTCTCACTCCTAAGGTATTTTTCTGATGTTATTATTCAGGTCTCTATCTGGAATTGAACTCAAAATCTTGGGGTTAGTAGCTTGCACTCTTAACCTCTATGCTATATGCCCGTGGGCAATTATGGAGTGAATTCTAATATTTTCCTATCCTTCCTGAATACCGGTTCCCATATGCTACTCATATCTGCACCAGGTCTGCTTAGGAGGTTATGTCCTAGTATATGTGCGGCTGCTTTTAGTTTTTGTATTTTCCAGTGGTGTTCTCTGTCTATTATTTTAATTTCATTCTACAGGGGAAGGTGATTTCTGTTTGTCCATACATGTAAAACCACCAATAGAAGAGAATATGACCAAAGATTGCGTGTACTCCATCCCATGCTGCTGTGGTAGGTTATACAAAGGCAAACCATACTGACCCCTCAAAATAAGGGTAGAGGAACGTCACAAAGCTGTGACATGAGGAGATATTGATAAATTGGGTACAGCTGATCATGCAAGGAAAATTGGAGACCACCTCCCCCTGTGGGATGAAGTTAAAAATAAAACAGAACTCCACTGGAAAATACAAAAACTGAAAGAGGCAGCACATATGCTAGGGCATAATACCCTCCTAAGCAGACCTAGTGCAGATATGAGTAGAATATAGGAACCGGTATTAAGGAAGGATGGGAAAATATCACTCCATAATTGCCCATGGGCATATGTTGTTGTGGTTAAGAGCGTGCCCAAGATTCCGAGTTCGATTCCAGGCAGTGACCTGAATAATAATAATATCGGAAAAATACCTTAGTAATAAGAACCCAGGTTCAAATTTCCCCCACTGCACTTGAAGGCTGGAGAGTACATCTGCTGAAATGCTAACAAAGATGAGGACAAATACCTGTCAAATGTAAATAATGTACACACTTATTCAAGTAGAAATTAACTCTCTTATCCTCACAAACTTTTCCGCTTATATAAGACACTTTGCCCATCAAGGCATGGCATTATATTAAGTAATGGTAAATAAAGGTTTCTTTACAACTTCGATCACTGTTCTTTTATCTTGCGCATCTGCAACATCAACACCCATTACAGTTGCTAACAACTAGCAACCAACGCCTATAACACATCCCATTACAGTCTCCTCTATGTATCTCTGTCTTTCCATCTATCCTACATGTCTGTCTATCTGTATATCTATTCATCCATCTGCCTGTTGATCCGTCAGACTACCTGTCTGGCTAGCTGTCTATCTACCTACATACCTACCTACCCACCTACCTGTCTGTCCATCCGTCTACCTTTTGTACACCAATACCTTAACACTTCGATAATGTTGTCTGGAATCCAGTTCATGATATGGTTATGTTCAGAATGTCATAGTTCTGGTCTGTCTGACTTGCTATAAATAACAACAATAATAAATATTTATTAAACCACTTGAAATTATTTTGAAAATTAGTTGAAACATGTAGGTTAAATAAAGATATATTCTTTCAGGTTATTGACCTCATATTTAGACATAGTAGTGTATTGTTAGAAATATGGTTGGCAAAAGGATTATGATTTTATTGTTAACCATTTCTGATTGTCCCTTTTAACATTGTGATCAATGTCTTTCTGAAACACCTGTCAAGTTAGCAGTTTTAGCTGTGCTCTTCATATTTGGACAAACATGAAGAAAAATACTTGTAATACTAATACTGATTTTTGTTTTGCTAAATAGAGGCAAAATGTATAATTGAGTTTGTCTCCAGCAGAAATTGAACACAAAGTACTGTACCAACTTTATTCATTCAATCAAACCATAACTTTAGAGGATTTTGGCTCCTGCCACTGCATTGTTTTTTTTTTTTCAGTTTTTTTTTTGTTTTTTTTTTTTCAGTTTTTTTTTTTTCAGTTGAGGTGGTGGTTGTTTGGTTTAGTTACCCTGATATAGAAGACTTTTGATCAAAGATGTAATTACCCTTTTTTGTAAGGTATAATGTATCTGTCTAATCAATGGATTTATTATCCTCCCCTTTTTAAAATGGTGTATTGACTGGTATTTCTAGCAAGTCAACAGAGGCTCTTTCTTTAGTTTTAGTTGAGGTTGAAATGGTTTATCTGGCTAAATAACCATATGGCCATGCCCAGATATCAAGTAAATTAGTCCCCCTTCCTAAAGGCTAAACTGTTCCTGTGCCTTAAGAGTAAGCTCAGGGGAGCAGGCAACCTGCAGTATAAATTGTAAATAAACCAACAGAAAGCAACTGGAAACTACTGTTGTAGTGTTCCCAAGGAAAATGATGGATCTTTAGCATGAAGATCCATGATCACTGATACCTGTAAAACAGGTACACTTTTTAAGGGCTGAATAAAACCAGAGGTGGAATTATGTGCTTAGGTAAGATAATTTTTGGCCAAAATGTTACCATTTGTTGACTTGTTTAGCATCAGATTAGCTCTGATCAAGCTGGCTTGTGGTCAGTCATTTCATTCTTGACCATCCATTCTTCTTAGGGCTACTTCATATCTGGGATTACATTGTCAGTGTTCTTTTCCTTTTTTAAATATGATAGGATGTAATTTGAGAGAGAAATGATTAGCAGGTCAAGTGACTTGTCTCTCTTTTTTTTCTAACACAGTTGGTTAGTTCTTAGCAACAACATTCAAGTCCATTTTCCTTGCTAGAGTGAGGTTAACTTTGCAGGTCCCATGGACTTTAATCATACTTATCATGATTCCCTTTTTTATAACCAGATGCCCTTCTTGTTGCCAAGCCTTTCAGTCATCTCTTACAATATGCAGGGATACAGTATATTTATGCTAAAACTAGTAATGAACTTATTGTATACAGTGTTCAGGTCCACTACAACTTGTGTAAAAAAGTAATCAAAACTGCATGAACAGTACATAGAATATGCATAGGAAGTGAACAGTGAAGAAGTCTTTAAAGAAAAAATGGGGGTTACTGTTGGCAAATTTCAGGAAGTATGGAAGTTTTGAAGGATGTAGTGTCTTGACAGCTAACAACTGATGGAGGTAATTCATTCCATGCTTTGGCAATTCTGAGCAAGAAAAATTAATTCTGAAAGTCATGGGTACTATGTTGGATTTTGATTTTGTAAGCATTTCCATAAGTGTTAGACTTGAATTTCAAAAAGGTGTGCAAGGTTGTTGGAAATTTGGTGAATAATCTTGTGGGTTTCTTCCTAGTCAGTTGCCAGACATCAGAGCTTTTCTTCATGCCCAGCGAAGCAAGACATTCAGAGTATGGTCGATGCCTGATGGTGGGTATTTGTCTGGTTGCATGTTTCTGGGCAGTTTCTAGGAGATTGATATGCCAAGCAAGATAGGGGTTCCAGACTGGTGATGCAAACTCTGTGGATGTACCTTAGTCATATAGTTTTAAATAGATAGCTAGAGAGCAGCTGCCAAAGGTCTTACTGAGTGATACTAAAACACCCTCAGCCTTCTTGACAATCTTATTGGTTTGTCCAATGCAGATTGTTATTGACAATAATATCCAGGCCACATTCATTAACAGACTTCTCATGATTGTTGTTGAGGGAGTGTATAACGTATAGGATTTTTTTTCTTTTTATCCCAAGGCACAACTTGATGTCATCTGCATGTTTCAACACTAACATTTTTCAATTTGGCATCTATGCCATTGATATTTGCTATAAACAACAGGGGTCCAAGAACAGATCCCTGTGGTACACCAGATGTCATCTCATGGGTGAAGAATGATGTTCTGGGACTGTGACTATCTCTTTTTGCCTGATAATGAAGGACTTCAACCAGTTATAGATATCATCTTTCACACCCATTGCAGACAGTTTTGCCATGAGTCACTTTGTGTGGCACAGAATTGAAAGCTTTAGCAAAGTCAAGATAGATAGCATCCACCCATGAGCCGCCATCAGCTGGGGTTGGGGATACATCCAAATTGTGTGGGTCAAATAAGGCTGTGAGAGCTCCAGGAGTTTGAGTGTTTCTCTGACACAGGACTCCATCAGTTTGGCAATGCAGTTAGTAAGACTGACTGGATTGGGGAATAACACTGGCAGTTTTCCACTGTTCTGGAGTGACAGTTATTAATGCAGAATTGGAAGAAGAATGAAAGCTGGTGCAAAAGAAAGCCTATTATGTTTGATAAGCAGATAAGTAATGCCATCATGACCAGGAGAAGCATAGTTGCACTTATTCTTGAAGTGGCATTGCAGGTATAAATTCCAGATGTTATAGTATTTGATGCTAGAGGTAATGAAGATGGTACATTTGGAGTTTCAACAGTAAACATGCCAGCATAGCATTCAACAATAAATTCTGCAAATTTTTTAGGATCATCAGTAATCTAACTTGTGTGGATTGCAAAGAGGGCCAGAATGAGATCTCTTTCTAACTTATATATTTCCAGAACACTTTACTATCAAGGCTGGTTGTTGTATGTTGTTTAAATTCAAGCACTGCCTATTTTGTCACCCACTTGAGATGGGTGGATGACCTGTTCTACATAGTTTATATTCCTGTTCATCACAACATCCTCTTCTGGCAAGTTGAACTACTGCAGTCTCCTAAATTACATTTTTGGGATTTTTAAGGCATTAATGTGGTACTGATGCTTTACATGTAGCCCAGATTGAACTGAGGATGTTCTGAAGTACAGTATTGACGTCTCCAGAATTGTAAAATTCAAACCGGTTTGCATGTTGTAACAGCTCCAGTCTGCTTTGTTCCAATTAAAGTGAGCAGTTTGGAGATGCTTCTTGTTTCTGTTCATAAGAGAGAGATTGGCAATGATCATAGCATGATCAGTCACCTAAAGGTTCCTCAGTAGTGATAGTGATAACCATTTCAGGAGTAGTGGTAAAGAGTAGATCCAAAGTGTTGTTACCTCTTCTTGGGGAGGTGACTGCTTGGGATCAGCTTGAATCCAGCACTACATCAAAGAAATCATTTGCACTTTGCTGGTGACTTCAACTCTCCTGAGAGTGGTTGGGAAGCCTTTCATTGGCCACAATGAAAACATAAGTGGCTATTTTCCTAGATGCAGCTCTGAGGATGTCAACAAGCCATGTGTCTTGATGGTAATTGGGTGAGCAGTAGACAACTCCAAGTAGCAGTGCTGACATGTTCATGTGCTTATCACAAAAGAATTCTGTAGTGAGTGTGCGATTTGAATATAGAGGCACCTACCTTCTCTTCGTGGTGACGGAGATCCTCCAGAGATGACTGGTCCTTCCTCACCCTACCCGAACACTAACGATAGCAGCTGCTAGCCCCAAACCCTTAGCGTCGTCCTCGCACGTCTTGTCACCAGCACGACCCACGTTGGAAAGGTCGATTTCCGCTCTCTGCGCACGCTTGACAGCTGACCCCTTCCGCTTGCCCCAGCTTCCGGTCAACGCACCCCGCTGCTGACGTCCGGCTGCTGACGTCATCCCACACGCCACCCTGATCTTAAAGATCACAATCTCTCCGCTCCATGTTGTAGTCTACCATCCAACTGGGAGAGCGCCTTACTCGTCGAGATCTTCTCAAGCTGGGCTCCTCATTCTCCCCCTCTCCCGAATCATCGTCCGTCGAAGCAACAATCCTGCGAAGGTCCAAGACATATCGTGGTGTGCCATCTACGGATACGTTGCTTCTGGAATTGATCGCCGTCACCGTTCCTCTGCTCCATTAAGACGTACAGTGCGCCTTTGGTGGCTTGACCCAGACTTCCTCCCCTATTTTCACGCGAACGGGTCCCTTCTCTTCCTCGTGACCCTTCGGCGCTTTGCTCGGGTGCCTCCATTCATATTTGAACACAGCTCTCTGCGGCACAGATTCCTCAGCTTGTCCGGATCGGGGAGACAAGTTGTACCAAAAAACTGCTTCAAGCGGCGAAATGTGCCCTCTTTCCGCTATGGCCTTGACTGTCCGATGGTGCCTCTCCACGATCCCGTTACCGCCCGGCCTATACGCTGCTCTGAACAAGCGTCGCACGTTCCACCGATCAAGCATAACCCTCAATGCTTCCGAACGAAACGCCGCCCCGTTGTCCATCAGTAGTTCTTCCACGGGACCTCTCTCTAAAAATATCCCGTTCAGGATCTGCACGATCTCGTCAGCAATGCCCGATCTCAACTCCCTCCAAATGGCCAGCCGGCCTGGACCACAGTCGACCATGGAGAGGTACATTCGCTGGCGGTAGTGTGTCACATCCACAGCTAGCCTTTTCCAGTTCTGCTCCACGGAAAGGCTTCCCTGTTCATGCCCACACGGAGCAGGGTCGATGGACTGACACCTGTCGCAGCTCCTGACCACCTTCCGGACGCTTCTCCTGGTGACGTCAGCATCAATTTTTTTTGCCAGATACAGGGTCCTGTCCACACCCAGGTGATGCATAGCGTGCAGTTTCTACAGTTCAGAGTCATCCAACCGACACGCTGCAGCTATCCCTTTCCGGGCCTCCTCCGGTTCTTCCAACCACGCCCTTTTCACCCTGGTCAGTACGTCCGCCTTGTTTTTCTCCGAAGGCACGAAAACCACGTTCAGCTTCAGTCCGAATTCGGCGATCAATTCACCTAGAACTCCTAGACGGCGCTTCACTAACATCTCCGCAGCACCTTTCGTCCGCAATCTCCTGTCACCGGTAATCACCGATCCTACCCAGCCAAGCACAGTGGCCGAATCCGTCCGCATTTCAATCGTGCACAGCCCCCATTTCAAGGCCAAGTTCACCCCTTTCAGCAGCGCATCTAATTCGGCGACATTGATGTGGTTGAAATCATCTGCTTTCCGAAGCCAGGCCGCGTCCTCCACCGCAGTGCCTTCGATTGTCAACACCACCCCTATCGCTATACTGTTAGCATCACACCAGACGGTCCCGCATTTCGTCTTGGGCACGTACCAGTTCCCCCTGACCGGGTCTTCCGCTCTTGTCCTCTCTAGGATCTCCTGTATCATTGCCACCGTCCCTTCTCCCACCTTGTCGCCCCACCTCTCTCCTTCTGCTCGTCTCTTGGTGTAGCTACAGGCCGTGCGCAGCCATCCAGCGATCGGGTAGTGACCGACCAACTTCCCACACACTGAGAACAGCTCTCTCCTGCTGACGCTGGAACTCAGCTCTGGGATTTCATTTCCTCTCCGGAACACCAATTCACCTGATCTATCTCTTCGCAGCTTGAGCCCCAGCGCGGCTCCCCCTTCAATCGACTCCGGTGGCTTAGCAATCAGTCCGAACTTCTCCAGATGTCTAACTACCTCGTCGGCTGGCACTACAGTTTCGTCCACCAAAATGTCGTCAATGTAGGAGCTGGTGGCCTTTCTAATCTTGCCGTCTTTCCCTAGGACGGACCTAAGCACTGCCGCCATGATCTTCGGAGCGGAATTCAGCCCGAAACCCAGCCTGGTTAGACAGTACGTCCGGCCCTTGTACCGCACCAGCTGATATCGCCATAGTTTGTCGCTCACATGGAGCTGCAAGTATGCCGATCTCAAGTCGACAATCGTCGCTGCCTCAGTCGACTGTCTCCACTTACGTAATACCTCACCACAAAGGTCTGTCGCCTCACCTCCCGTGTGACACGATATTTGCTGGTTTAGCTCCCTGAAGTCCAGCACCGGTCTGACTTTTCCCTTTGTAGGCTGCACCACCGCCATCAGGGGTAGCACTCCGCCGCTACCTCCTCCTTCCAAGGGACAAGGACCCCTTCCTCGATCCACCTCTCCACCTCGTCTTCAAACTCAACCCTGGCGTGGCCTTTCAGGGTATGCTGGTAACAGCTCACCCTGTTCTCCAGTGTCAGGGGCTCGTCCTTCCATTTCCACTCTATCGTCCACCGCTGACCATCGAACGCCACCTGAAAGTCTTTGTCCTCGATGGTGTAAGCGGGGCAGTCCCTCGCGGGGCTCTGCTCCCTCTGGCGATCCTGACTCGCAGTGCACGACGCCCCCACGCTTCCGAACGTGACCTCATTTCCCACAACACTGACGCCACCGAGGCAGTTGATGGCGTCCATCCCCATCACCACATCAACTCCATTTATCACGCGTTCAGCCACAATTGCCTGTAGCCTTAGCATCGTGCCGCGCACCACTATCCCTAGCTTGCTGCTGCCTCTGCAACGGATTTTGCTGCCGTCGACCGCCCAGACACTACACACCCCGTTCCATTCCTTCGTCACCCTCGAAGTCACCAGGGTGGTCGTACAGCCCGTATCCACAAGGGCCTTGAACGTCTCCCCCTCGGCCTCCACGTCGATCAATGGCAGCGTCTCCAATAGCGCCTCTACTCGTTTGAGGGGAAAGTTCGAGAGGCAGCAACTTCCCCGCGGTCGTTTCCCTGGCCGCAATCACGGGCAATGTGCCCTGTCTGCCTGCATCGATAGCAAACGGGACCCGGCTGCGTACAGTCCCGCGCCATGTGCGGTCCCTGGCATCTAAAACACCGTCCTGAGAACGGCCGCTCTCGTTGCACGGTGAGCTTCTGCACCTCTTTCTCGGGACGTCGTCCGTCTTTACGCGTCACCGTCACCGCCATCGCTATCGCCTTCCGCCCAGAGTGTCTCGTCAACGTGCGAGCATGAGCTACAAGTTCGCTCAATGGCATCTTTTTGACCCCGGGCAGTCGTTGTAGGTGAATCCCTACATCGTCGGGGAACCCATTCACGAACGCCAGTCGGGCTGCTCTCTCCAGTCCTTCTCTGGCAAACCTGGCCAGAGTCGCTAGCCTTCTAGCTTCCGATGCAAAATCATCCACCTGGCCTCCCGTCCACCTGATTGCACCTAGTTTAGCGAAAGCTGTGTACTCGCATTCCGTGTATGCGTCACACAAGCGCCACTCTATATTCTCATCGCAGAGCCGTTCCTCTTCATCCATCTCTAGGTAAAGCGACAACGTACTCCCTTCCAAATACAGCACCATAAGACTCGCCACGTCGCTTATGCCCTGCAGTCTCGCCACCAGCCTGATATTCCGAATCCAGGCCACTACATCGCCTTCGCCGTTAAAAGGTCTGACGACGTCACTGGCGATCCTAATTTTTGCAGACATCGTGTTGAAAAAAAATGAGAACGTTTACGAACTGCCGAAATAGCTTGTAGTGAGTGTGCGATTTGAATATAGAGGCACCTACCTTCTCTTCGTGGTGACGGAGATCCTCCAGAGATGACTGGTCCTTCCTCACCCTACCCGAACACTAACGATAGCAGCTGCTAGCCCCAAACCCTTAGCGTCGTCCTCGCACGTCTTGTCACCAGCACGCTTGACAGCTGACCCCTTCCGCTTGCCCCAGCTTCTGGTCAACACACCCCGCTGCTGACGTCATCCCACAAATACCTGACTGAAAATGTTACATATTGGCTGAAATTGTTTTTTTTTTTTGTTTTGTATGTGTGTGCTTTTTCAAATGAAGTTTAACATCCACAGCTATTATACAGTTGCTCATTTTAATACAGTAGTATCTACATTTTTTTTTCTGAACATGCACTACATTTTTCACATGCCACTTCAGATTTGGCTTTATATTATTGTTGTAAGCTTAGAAGTATATTAAACTACTTGTGAAGCCTCTTCCAACATTTAATATTTTTAATCTGAATTTTGGTTTAACCACTTATATTGGGTCATCCCATAAATAATGCAGTTATCTTATACTTTTATTTTTCAAATTAAGATAAACAAAATTTTTTAAATCTAAAATATACTCTTCATTTTCTACAATGCTCTTTCATCTATCTGGTAGATTTGCAAGGCTCCTAGTACTGTTCTGACCTCAACTACTGAATTCATATTTTTTTTCTGTCCATGATAGAAAAAACTGCTCCAGCCAATAAATTTATATATATAATTGAAGAAATTATGCAAACAAACAGTTGTATACTCAAGTATTTGTATTTCTGGAGAACTACATTGTTGAAACAATTGTAGTGAATAATAAATAAATGTCCAACCATACTCCTTCTTGACACTAATTTCTTCAGTTTTATATTGACAAACAACGAAGGCCCAAATTTAAACTTGGAAGTAGATAATAATGCTGCCAATAGTACTGGGTAATTCTGAAGGTGACTGAGCTTTATACTGTATTCTACTACATTCCTAATGGAATATAACCAATATATATATATCTTCAGCACACCATTGTAATCCTTACTTTTTCCTCTCATCTTTTCCATTTTTCAGTGGTAGGTATTTGTTTCCCAGTTTGGTTCATGGTTTTTGCATACATTTAGTGGACTCCACTCTGTTGCAAATATTGGGCCAGATTTCTAATCTGAGAAAGTTACTGAGGTTTTGAAAAGGACCATGGTTGCTTCCCCTTTCGAAGCCATTTACTTTTTCCCCTTCTCAGATCTCTCAATTTGTTGCTTGGTTTAACATTCCAATCTGATGGGAGGTCTGGCTTTAGCAGAGTCCACTCTAACCATCTGAACCTAGTCTCTGGTTTCTTTCTCCCTATCTTCACTCTTAGAGGCTATGGTAGCTGTCCTTCCTTTTTTGGCTATATCCTAACCAATCATTTTTTTAGCCCCCTAATCCCACCTGCCAGTAGACCTATTATCAAAGGTGTCCCAATCATGGCTCTTATGCCTGTTTGTGTGTCAACCTATACATGATCCACTGTTTCCTTATTTAAATGGAAAAGGGATTTTAGGAAGATTTGGCTATTTATTGTAGATCAAGCAAAGGCTTATCTTTGTAGTCATATTGCTGACGTTAAAGTGAATCTCACAGTCCAGCTGTAGACCTCTCCATCCAACATCATATGTTGTTGTTATGGCATCAATGATTCTCCTATATTTCAGATTCAAAATTGACACTATTCTCTATTTTATCTGATATTGATCTGTGTTGTAAAGCGGTCTTTTGCCACAGTTGTCACTCTGACAGATATTGTTATATTCTGAAGTCATCGATAGAATGGTTCTGTCTGGCACTGTATGACCCTCAGTCATACAGTGTTGTTATCCTCAAAAGGTTGGATCGTTATAACGTCCACTCAGTATCACAGTATAATTACTATATCACCACAGACACCACTATCAGCACAGTCTTGTAATCTCGACCTTCTGACCTTCTGTTGACTGGTCTATTTATAATGGCTGTTTACTACCACTTTTTACTGGGAGGAGTGTACAGTTTCACTATACAACAATCTGAATGAACTGTGTGTAGTATCATATCCTTTTGGACAATTCTAAGAGACACTGCAGAATGCAAGCAGGGTTGTGTGTTTAAGAAGTTTACTTCACCATCACATGGTTTTAGCTTTGATTCTATTTGTAGCAAGTGTCATATGTAACAGTTACAGATCAACCCAAAACTTGTGAAATTTGTTAGGCAGAGACTAAGGATGTTTGTCCAATGTTTGGCAAGCGATACAGAAGTACTGTTCTCCTTATCATTTAATGTCTGCCTTCCATGCTGGTGTGGGTGGGACACTGTATTAAAGCAAAATATCACCTTCATTACAGTATTTTATTCAATCTTGGTTAATTTCCTGAGATGTAGAACAAATCTTATACTTGACACTGAGCCAAGTAAAGAACCTCTACATGGTCACCCAACCAATTAGAAATTGCAGTCAAATTCCCCTTTTAAATCCTGCATCACTGTTCTAGAAAATGAAGCACAAACTAGATAATGTAATCTTTGTTATAGGTCTAAAATAAGTTGGCATAGTCACAGCTAGACTTTTCGATCATGGACCAATTTGTTTAGAGCTTTGGTACTAAACAAAATCCAAAAAAAAGAACTCCTCTAACTCCTTTACCAACAAGCTATTACCACTGACTCAGATATATTACTACTATAATATTTTTTACTTATCTAAACTACCAATTTTTGCCCCAGCAGTCACTCAATCCAAATTCATGCATTCCTTTTGTGGCGTAGACTTAAGTGAAATTCCTCTCTCCTATTTATTATATACTAGCAGTATCGCCCGGCGTTGCTTGGGTTTGTAAGGGAAATAACTATATAAGCATTTTTAGAGATGTAAAGTATAATAGCCATCTCAATATGGCTAACCACAAAGGGGGGTGTTACTGTAGCTTTTTACGTTCTGAGATTTAATAATAAATTTTTAGAGAGTTACTTCCCTTATATATGCCAAAAATGCATTAAAAATGGGAAAAATTGATGATAAATTTTTTTTTAAATCGTAGACTCATTGTAGACGCACGCTAATACCCAGAAGGGCTCGATATGAATCACGACTATAAGATACCCGGTTTTGGTTAAACTGCACTGCAAAATGTGGGAGTAGTTAGGAATCTAAATCGTAGGAGATGGACAGCACACAACCTCTCTTTTATATATAAAGATATGTGCATTTGAACGTAGCAGGGGACAGCTAGCATTTGGCCACTATTTGGATCACATTGTGCCCACTACTCTGATTGGTTGGTATCGATGCAATTTGTCTCCTGCTCAACTGTGCCAACTTGCTGCATATAACCAGTCAGAGGACCTAAATAGGATCACGTCGGGGTCACCAATTTGTAATGGATGATGTGTTGTGAGGTGAGGGGAATGGCTCTTTTGTACCACATCACACTGCCTTTATAATAAAGAGGAATTGAATAGAACAAATAAATGCCAGCTGGAAAGAGACAACTGTAAAAGAATGATTAAGAGAACAGTTATTGATATGTGAACATGTGTGTCTGTGTTTGCATCATGTATTCAGAATAAATTGACAGGCCATCATGAGAACAAGATGTGTGTGTGTGTAAGCATAGATGTATGCACATCTTAAGAACATTTAAGGATGGCAATGAAGAAGACAGTGAAAGTGTCTATAGCCATCAAAGTGAGAAGATTTACCAGTTCATAGTTAATAGTACACAGTAGTTGAAATACTGTATCAAGAAGTCGTGGCCATGTTGCTGAGCCGGTTGCAGGTACATGTCGTACGTGAAGTTGTGGTTGTGATACTGCTGCCTGAGTCACTTGATCTATAGTGAAATAATTTGTGAACAGTGAACTGTTGGAACCTGGGTGAATTGCTTGCTGAGCTGTGTACGTAGAGATGATGTTGATGACGTTAAGAACATGATGGTGGCAACGAAGTAGGTTGCCACAATGCTGTTGGACAAAGTTGGTAAATCTCAATGTAGCTGCTATAGTAGTGGTGGTGTTGTCGCTGGAGTTGACTGTGTTTTTGTGGTCAGTGGCCAGACCTTAAAAGGTCTGGAACTAAAGACCTTGGTACAAGGAAAGGCTGAGTTTTTATAAGGAGCTGTAGGCTAAAACAGGATATAGTGTAGCATGAGCTAGTTGTTTGAGACAGATGCTGACGAGTTAAGGTTAGCATTGTGAAAATTCAAACATCAACTTCCATCCAAGTCTGAGGTGCATCCAAAACTGATAGTTCAGTTGGTTGCTGTGAAGACATTGAACTGTCGACTACATATATTGCAGCTGCTCCTTCTATCACTTTTAATAGAGATGGAAGTTTAACGTGGTACTATTTTAGTCATTATGACTATTAAGCCAAAGTTGTTTTAACCACTCCAAGGCAATTTGCCTCTTCTCCACTTGACATTCGTCTTTGTTTATTTTAATTTATGAAGTTTATATTATTGTTGCCCTGTTTGCTGAAATTGACATCTACATTTGTCTCACATTGTATTGTGGAATTGATATCTGCTCCAATTTGAAAAACCTGTAAATCTTAGTAAGTGCAACTGAATTTATTCATGTCATATGCATGTTATTCTTCCAGGCTGTACATCTACAACCTGATGTTTTGCACACACCTCATTTTCTCCTGTAATATATTTTTGACCAGTGTTGTTTGGAAACTGTAATAGAAATTGCATCTTATTTGAACACTGATACCAGTCATATTGCCTTCTAATATTTATCGTTGCTTTTATGTAAAACTGCCACTTACATTTCTGTATAAACTTTCATTGTCCTGCTTATCCTTCACCTCTTATCACATCACTCCATTGTACCATGGACTGCGTACTTTGCTAAATCATTCCTTCATCAGAAGAAAAAGCCTAGACCACCCTCTTTGCTTAGATTTTATTTTACAGATATGAAATTAACATTGAACATCATCTGTATAATCAATCTTTCTAAAGCCCACGAATGCTGTCTCTCCTTGATTAAGTAGTAGTGATAGTAGTAATATTTCTTATATGGGTACAAGGTCAGAGATAATTTGAAGAAATGGTTAGTTGATTAAATTGTATTTGACTGGCACTTTAGTTTACACTCTGGAAAAAAATGAAAGGTGAAGATCACATCAACAGAACTCTGAGCATAGTTAGGATACAAAGCATCCCCCACTTCCCTGGCAATCTCACCTTTTTCCCCTAACATTGACTCTGCCAATCCACTACTTTAATTCATGATACTTCAAATGCTATTCCCTTTAGGAACAAAACAAAACTAAGAGGCTGAATGAGCTCTCTGAAGTTTTTTTTCTTCAAAAATGATTGCATGTGTATAGCTGTAATAATGGCAGTTACTTTCTTTAGTCATGTTTTTAGGATTGACTATTTCAATGATTGTTTCCTAATTGCGTTTTTTTTTAATTTTTATTTTTCATAATTTAGCTGCATAACAGAGCGAAGTTCAAAACCAGAATCCAATGGTGTTTCTGTTGAAAATGGTGGCGTGCCAATTTCCAACTCAGATGAATTTAATTATGAAGGTAATGTTATTTTATATACACACCAATATATTATAATGTATTATATCTACACACCAGGATTATACTGTTGAATATGTATATGTCTCAGCATGGAACATGAATATTAATGATGATGATATCAATATTATTGACACATTTGAAAGTTTTATTATATATACACATATAAAATATCCAAACTGTTTTATGCATGCATGTGCAAACACATTTAGACAGTTTAAC
Source organism: Octopus sinensis (assembly GCF_006345805.1). Classification (NCBI taxonomy): domain Eukaryota; kingdom Metazoa; phylum Mollusca; class Cephalopoda; order Octopoda; family Octopodidae; genus Octopus; species Octopus sinensis. The sequence goes on from NC_042998.1 coordinate 120,797,928, forward strand.
AATGTCTTAAATGTATTGCTTAATATATCAAGTGTGCTTTGTGTATGCATGTGATTTCTGTTTTCACTTAAACCTTTAAAGATAACACCATATGACATGGTTGATGAATGTAAATGCTTTTTGACTTCCTTGTATACATTAAACATTTTCTCTAACCTGTATAATTTTCTTCCAAGAGAAACCTGACTCGTTTACTGCATGTTGAAAAATGTTCTTTTGTTGTTGTACATTTTCATAAATTTGTTAGATATTTAGGTTCCAAAGCTCAAAATGCTGTGGAACTGAATGAAAATTAATGGCACACAAACATATATTTAAATTTTAATGTCTGTAGCATAAATTATAGCAACCTATTCAAAAGCATTATCAAATGAATGTTAATTATGGGTATTAAATGAATTTAACTTTTCATTATAATGTAAAGTCATACTTTGTATCTAAAAATCCAAGTTTAATGTTACTGGTTATTGTAGTCACTTTTTATTGTAAGTTATGAGGTCTGTAGCACTGTAGAGTTATCAGAATAAGTGAGTCACATTGCTAATTACATTATTAAATACGTTTCATGTTACACCCAGTAGCATAGTGGATAAGAGCTTCACTGGCATTAGTTTAGAAATATAATTGACTGTGTAGTAATGAAGCTAATTCATTCCAGAAACTCGTACATTACCACAAAAATTGCATCAAGCAAAATATGTATTTAATGACAACTTATTCCAAAATCGCAACCAAGATGGAAAGTCTGCATCCTATGCATCCCTTTAATTATTAGCAAAATAGATGCATTATTTATTTTTTGTTTGTTATAAAAACAATAAATAGTAACAATATCCTAACAATTAAATGCAAAATATTTGCACTTTTTTTTTTTTTTTTTGCATCACTAGCAGTATTGGTATTAGAGGTATCCTTCTCAAACTGTTCATAAAGACTTAGTATTTCTCAATGTTTCATTCTTTAAATCCCCAACTAACTGTTTCTCTGATCCACTTTTAGTGAAAAACATTTCATCTCATTACTATGCATGACGCAAGTATTATTAAGCCTACATGTACCTTTGGTGACTTTTGAGTGGTCAAACACTTTTGAGATCATCCTTTTCAAAACTGGTACAGACTGTAGAATTGGACAGTTCATACTCAGCACTAAAATCATTAAAATTGATGTTCTCTCTCTTAGAAATGAATTTTGTTTCCATAGTATGTTCTTTTGTACAGACCTTACTTTTGGCATAGTGAACATTTTTATTAAAAAATTGACATTAGGAAAAAATTTTGCTGTTCTACTCCAAATGAAATAATAAACCAGGATGATACTGCAAAATCATGAGTACACCTGTAATCGGCTTAAACAGTAAATTTTCATATGTAGGGTTTGTGTATTTTCTTTAGTGGCAGCTTCTTTGCCACTAAAGAAAATCAAATCTGATCCTCACCATCTTTACATAGGTGCAGTAGTGGCTGTGTGGTAAGTAGCTTGCTTACCAACCACATGGTTCCGGGTTCAGACCCACTGCGTTGCACCTTGGAGAAGTGTCTTCTACTATAGCCTCGGGCTGACCAAAGCCTTGTGAGTGGATTTGGTAGACGGAAACTAAAAGAAGCCCGTTGTATATATGTGTGTTTGTATGTCTGTGTTTGTCCCCCCGACATTGCTTGACAACCAATGCTGGTGTGTTTACGTCCCCGTAACTTAGCGGTTCAGCAAGAGAGACCAATAGAATAAGTACTAGGCTTACAAAGAATGTCCTGGGGGGTCGATTTGCTTGACTAAAGGCGGTGCTCCAGCATGGCTGCAGTCAAATGACTGAAACAACTAAAAGAGTAGAAAGAGTATCCAAGGCTATGGATACTGCTCTGATATAAAGTATCTCAGAGCTGACCTTTCCATGTCTCCCTTTGCTTTGGGTACATTTTAGTGTCAGCAGACAGTCTTATGTTGCCAATTCACATCACATTTCCACATCATCAGCTGATGATGTCTCTATTTACCAACCATACTGTCCCCTCCAGTATATTTTGCATCTTGTAGGTAACATTACCCATCCAACTCGTTATATTCCCCTAATTTCTCCACACCTCCTACATTCAATATCCATGTTTCACACAAACCAACACATATAGATTATTTGAAATAGTGAAAAGCCTTTTTAAACTAGGCAGTTAGAAGTTTGATTCTGAAACTGTTGAGTGTCCTCACTTGATTTGCTCTCATGAGATATGAGAAATTAGTTGATAATGCAATATTTCTTAAATTTAAGTCAAATATATTTATGCAATTTACACTAAATTGCAATGTTTCCTGTGACACAAGAGGATTTCTTTTTGTCATTTTCTTCACCTTTTACAATTTTTTTTTTTTGTTGTTGATCAAACAAATCAGACTATATAATTTTCAATTAGATTTAATCTAGTAATTAAGATTTTTAGTATTTTCTTCTAAATTTCTAGAGACATAATTCTGCTCAGTCAAGTTTACATTAATATTAATTTTTTAGTTTCAAACTTGTTACAGAGAACACAGTATTACTGTCATCTGCCTGTCTCCACCTAATAGTGTATTCAGTCCTTTATGTTTTAAAAGGAAGGTCATGGCATTGAAAAACAATTTCCCGTACAGTGTGCTCATATTTGCAAAACCATCATGCTCATTTTAGTATGGAAGAATGATTGTAAATTTGTTAGTGAAAAATAAAATAAACCGTTTTGTTTATTTTAAGGTCAGTAGTATGACTTACTAGAAATGTTTGTCTATTGCAGTAACTAATCAGCTGGCACCTGCAATTTCTTACACTGCTGTTAATTCATGTGACACTGTTAACCTTCGAATCAGTGACAAAGAATTTTGCAATCTCCCACCAATTTCTGTTCCTTACCTTCTCCACTCTACAGTACAGAAAATACCAAATACAACAGCATTAGGTAAGAGTTTCAGCCAAAATATTACAAGTGGTTTTTATTTTTACACCTTTATTCTAATTTTTTTTTCCAAGTAATCATTATGATGTTTGTTAAATGATTATTCACATGATATCAGTTCTGGTGATATTTATCAACTTATATTAATTACTTAATGTTTTCAATTTTGTATTCCAAAGCTGTGAAACGTGACAATGTCTGGATAAAGTGGTCCTACAAAGAATATGAAGAGGAAGTTTTGTGTATTGCTAAAGCTTTTATAAAGGTGGGTGTATGTGTGTGTTTTTGATAAAGGTGTGCATGTTGCTTTTGATAATGGTGAGAGTGTGTGTGTTGCTTTTTTGATGAAGTTAAAAGGTGCAGCAATATCAGAGGAAGGTTAATGGAAAATAGCTTTTGTATGTGGAAGATATACAGGTACAATAAACACTGAAAATGTACAGAAAATAGACTGTATCAACTGCCAGTGGGGTAAGCTAGAGGTAGTAGATAGCTTCTGTTATCTGGGTGACCAAATTAGAAGCGGAAGTAGATGCTCTGAGAGTGTAGCTGTAAGAATAAGATTAGGCTGGGCAAAGTTCAGAGTGCTCCTACCTCTGCTGGCAACAAAAGGCCTCTTTTTTCAGAGTGAAAGGCAGATTATATGATGCCTATATGCAAATAACTATGCTACAAAGCAGTGAAACATGGGCTGTGACAGCCAGCGACATGCAAAGGCTTGAAAGAAATGAAGTCAGTATGCTTCGCTGGATGTGTAATGTCATGTGCATGTTCAACAATATAAGTAGCTTGAGAGAAATGTTAGGCATAAGAGGCATCAGATGTGGTGTGCAAGAGAGATGATTGCACTGGTATGGTCATATGATGCATATGGAGAAAGATAGCTGTGTAACTGTGGAAGGAATCTGTGATAGAGGTAGACCCAGGAAAACATGGGATGAGGTGGTGAAGCATGATCTTCAAACTTTGGGCCTCACAGAGGCAATGACTAGAAGACCCGTCCAGCCAGGTGAAATTGTAGTTGTGGCTGATGCTGGTATCATGTAACTGGCACCCATACCAGTGACATGTGAAAAACACTAAGCGTAGGGCCTCACAGAGGCAAAGTGGCTGAGCTCCTTTTGAGCATTGGGTCTCACTCTTTCTGAGTGTTGGGCCTCACAGGCAATCACCAAGACCTTTGGCATTATATTGCACACAAGAAGACCCATCTAGCTGAACAAAATTGCAGTTGTGACAGATAGCAGTGTCACACAAATGGCACCCGTGCCAGTGACACATAAGGCACCCATTACACTCTGAGTGGTTGGTGTTAGGAAGGACATCCAACTGTAGAAACCATACCAAATCAGACTGGAGTCTGGTGCAGCCTTCCAGCTTGCCAGCCCTAGTAAAACCATCCAACCCATGCCAGCATGGACACAGATGTTAAATGTTGCTAAATAAAGCCTTTAGAAAGGTGAGTGTTTTTAAAGCTTTTATGAAGGTGTGTGTGTGTGTGTTGATAAAGCTTTTATAATTTGGATGGCAGGGAGCATACTTTTCAAATGTAAAGCAGTTGAAACAGGAAAATTTTTTGTGCATGTTTTTACTTAGCTTTTTTTTTTTTGTTTTTCAGTTGGGTTTAGAGCCTCATCATGGTGTTGGTATCCTGGGTTTCAACTCTCCAGAATGGTTGATTTCCAATTTAGCTGCAATATATGCTGCGTAAATATCTTTGACACTTTTATGTACACTATTCTATTGGATTTTAACTGACATTATTGTTCTTTGAAATTGCAATATAAATTGTACCTATCCCTTCTAGAGTCTTGGTAACAACATAAATGTCAATATTAATTCCTTTTAATATCAACTACTTGAGACCATCCATATTAAGGTGTTCATACCTAAATTAAAACTTCAAAATCTCATAACCTGAATGAGATTGAGATTTTTCAGTTGGTAACACCATATTATAAAGTTACATATTTCATTAACTATTCTATTTAAAATTTTGATTATAGTAAATGTTGAAACAGCCAGCATGCTTTTTAGAAATATTGATAGAAGTCAAATGTATGCTCTATTTTAAAATTATAGTGGTATATCAGTTGGAATATACACAACAAATACAGCAGAAGCTTGTGCATTTGTTGCCAAAGATAGCAACACAAATATTATGATTGTGGAAAATCATCAACAATTACAGAAGATTTTGGAAGTACGTGACAGCTTACCTGACTTGAAGGCAATAGTTGTTTATTCTGGAGAGGTTGCTGTTAAGGAGCCCAATATCTATTCGGTATGCTGGATTTTGTTTGTTCTTTTTTTTTTTTCTTTCAGTGATTTGGCTTGGAGGAAGGAGCTCTGTACATAGCCTTCAAAAACCATCCTAGCTAAGATAGGTTTATAATTGGGAATTATTGGAATGAGAGGGCTTGTGACCAGGGACTTGCCATGAATTAAAGGTAAAAAAAGTAGGCTATTACAGAAGAACCAGAGTATTAAATTGTACCTAATTTTAAAGATAACTTGTACATTGAACTACTTAATCATTGGGCAGTGTCTGGTTAGTTGTATATACAGCATCAAAGTATGTTAAGAGATAATGTAGGGCTGATGGGTTTACCTTGGCACCATAAAATATTTGTTAGAGCAATACTAAGTTCCCCTATAATCTAATTCCATCAATCTCTGAGTTACTTGAACTGTACAGATCTTTTGTCATTGATTATAGCCATTAGTGTGGCCTTGCTGGAGTGTCACCTTCAAGGCTTTCACTTGATCATATTGATCTTGGAATTTATTACAATCAGGAATTTATTTTATTCATCTCTTTATTGGATTGCTAGGTTGTTACACCAATATATGGATAAAAGCTTCAACACAGTTTCCATTCACCAACTGGCACTCATAGGAATTGGTCAAGCATAGGTTATATTAAAAGTTGATTTGCAAAGAGATTACACCTGGAACCATGAGATTGTAAAGTTAACTTAATTACATGACTTTCTGCAGCTATACCAATATTCAGGTAATTTGCACATGTCTGACTAATATTTAATTTTATGTTTATTTTTCAGTGGCAAGAGTTGAAGAAAATGGGTGCTGAATTACCAATGTCACTTGTTCATCAAAGACTTCAGACCATCAGTCCAAACAAATGTTGTTTACTTATTTACACTGTAAGTTTGAGTAATTTACCATTAGCTGAATTTGTCTTAACAATTACTGTGTGTGTGTGTGACTTTTGAATTTTGATTTCTATAATTTATATTTCTCTTATGGAAATGAATTCCTCACTGACAGTTTTCATATTTCCCATTCTGTTTTATCTACTTGGAATTTAGCAACTATCTACAGTAAATCCATCTTGCACAGTGATTCTAGAATTGCCTATTTTTATTCCTTTTGCATTGTGAAGTGAGCTTGCTCTAATTTCACCTGAGTTTGTGGATTGTCATTTCATCAGTGCAGTAATCTGTCCTCGTAATATGATGTCACATAGAATGGTCAATTGATAGTTTTTTTATGCAAAATTTGGAATAGTTTATCATTTTATCCAGCACACACATGCATGTGCTCTTGTGTGTAACCAGTGGTGTGGACACCTTGGCAGCCATATGCACTGAAAGATGCGGACAATGTACTTGATAAATTACATGATAACTAGCTGAGTTTCATCATGTTCATTGCCAAAATGTCTCTTGAAGAGGGTACCACTTATCACAATGGAACTGAGTAATTCATTGGTTTGCAGAGCTTAGCTCAGTTTCTGCTATAGGTAGAAGCTAATTATGGTTGACAGATGTCCTAACCAGGGGTGGGTCTATTTCTCTACTACTAAAATGCTAACTAATAAATATTAGTCATGTTAGGATTTAGGTGATGGTTTTGTTACTATGTATCAGCCTAATATTTCTTTCTTCTGCAGAGTGGAACAACTGGTAACCCAAAAGGTGTAATGATCAGCCATGACAATGTAAGATTTATTTTACTATTTTTATTACTTTAGATGTAAATATCTAATTTAATTTTTAAGTTTTTTATATTTCCATTTTGTAAACAACAGCTGTATTAGTTACTGAGTTCCAATGGTTTAATCATTGGTTCACTGCATGTCTGATAACATCAAATGAAAGAATTAACTTGATGCAGAACAAATATCACAAAAGGACAACTACATTCATCCATCATTTTACATCTGTTGTCCTTGCTGGCATGGGCTGGACAGTTTGACCAGAGCTGGTAAGCTGAAGAGCTGTTCTTGGCTGATTTGGCATGGTTTCTATGGCTGGATGCCAACTATTTTATAGTGTACTAGATGCTTTTATGTGGCACTGCCATGAGTAGCCCTACATCCTTTCTTAGCCTATTGTTTTAAATATATCTAAACAATTCTTATTGATATATATTTAAACTATAAGCTTTACATTGACCAATATTAAAACTAGTTTATATATTTGCTGTTGAGTTATATTTAAACTGGACTTCTCTTGAAAATATAGCTTAACACTTTGAAAGATATTTTTAATTTCTTTCTTTTTTCTTATAATCTGATGACATTGATTCCTTGTTTGGATTCAGACTATTTGTAAGATTATCTGGAATTTTGACCACAATAGCTTAATAGCATTTTATTTATGCTATTCTTGTCTTTACAAGCTGTTTCTCAATTTACAAGAGATTTTAAGGAGCGTAATCAAAATATGACGAATTAGGCTATTTTGCAAACATACATACACACATACATGTGTGGTAAAATCGTATGCTGCTGATGAGATCTAACAGACTGAAACATGTCAATAGCTGTCTCTTGCAAAGAAATCACTTTTCTTCCAAGAAAGATTAGTAATTTCTTGAAATGAGCTTCCTTTGTTTTGGGGAGTCACTAACACTTGCTGCAAGGTTTCTGTTTCCTTGCTCCAACAAAGAGGGAAATTTCAATAAAGAATTCATTTATGTATAACATTCAGTACATCCCTCCTTAACTTATATACATATTTGCCTGATGGGCATCTGCACAGTTTGTCTACCAAATCCAACTCACAAGATACTGGTCAACCTAAGATTATGGTACCAGGCTCCCGGACAAATCAGTGCACTGGGCCCTACAATATATATTTGATCCCCCGCCCCAACTGGCTCCTGTGCCAGTAGCACGTAAAAAGCATCATCTGAACATGGCTGATGCCAGTGCCACCTGACTGGCTCCTGTGCCAGTTGCATATAAAAAGCACCCACTACACTCTCGGAGTGGTTGGCATTGGGAAGGGCATCCAGCTGTAGAAACATCTCCTGGCTTGCCAGTCCCCAGTCAAACTGTCCAACCCATGCCAGCATGGAAGACGGACGTTAAACGATGATTATGATGGAAGACCACAGCATACATAGATTAGAATCGGGCCTCTAACCCTCAGATGCCCCTGGGCAAAGGTCCTGTGTGCTCATGCTTTAAGACTGTACTGCCAGGTGCTTGCCCGGTCCAGATGATGGGCCATAAGATTCAACTCTGAGTCACTTAGTTATAAAGCTAACTTAAACACAGCTACGATTGTGCCATGTTATGCAGTTATGCCTTCAGTTTTGACATTTTTCTCTTTAAAGTGTTGAAGATACTAGATTTTTGATATTTCAGTTGACATGGACAGCACATGTGGTTCAACAAAACACGCCCATTGAATTTGGCAATGAGTTCATCCTGAGTTATCTACCATTAAGTCATGTTGCAGCACAGTTACTAGATATATATATGACGATTTCAGCAGGCGCTTCACTTTACTTTGCACAACCAGATGCTTTAAAGGTAGGTTTCTTTTATTCTTTTGTTTGTCATTTGACTGCGGCCATGCTGGGGCACCACCTTTAGATGAGCAAATCGACCCCAGAGCTTATTCTTTGTTAGCCTAGTACTTATTCTATCAGTCTCTTTTGCTGAACCACTAAGTTACAGGAATGTAAACACACCAGCATCGGTTATCTAGCGATGTTGGGGGGGGACGGGGACACACACACACACACACACACACACACACATAAAATACAAAAATGGGACAAGAACACAAAACATCCAGACAGGTGATGCAAAAAAGGACAAAAAACATCCAGACAGATGATACAAAGAAAACAAGGTCGGGTCATTTGGAGTTTTCTTTCCTCAGTTGAGTTCCAGATTATCTTTGCAATTTCGGCTGATTATACTAGAGATTGCTCCAATCTGGCCAGCCCCAAGGAAAAACTAAACTAAGAGAACTAGATTCCTTGGAAGAAAGCAGCGAATGTATACAAAAACAAGGACAGGAAAAAAAAAACAAATGGTACACAAATACAAATAGGACATAAGATTTGACAGGCACAGGGAGGAATATAGATGTTACACAGATGGTAGTGGAACCAAGAAAGAAAGTTTGAGCTCTGTCAAACACCAGTCACGTGGGGAGAGAGAAGTAGAGGCAGAGAGATAGAAGAATTAAGGAGGAGCGAGAAAAAAATATGAAAGGGACAGAGTGAAGTGAAAGAGGGAAGGTGAGCACGAAGAGAAGGCCAGGGAATGTAAGAGAAGGGGGAACAAAAGAACGAAGTGTGAAGAGGCTGAGGGAAAGAATGAAAGAATAGAAAGAATAATTGTCGTACAAAATTTAGATATATACTTACATATGAGACCAAACTGTACGTACGTCACTATATACATATGCGATGGGCTTCTTTCAGTTTCTGTCTACCATATCTGCTCACAAGGCTTGGGTTTTTGTTTCCAAACAATACTTTATTCAGCATTCTCAGATCACCTATCTTATCTTTTGGAAAAAGTTATTGGGTCATTTGTGATTTAGTTTCAAATTAGGATTCACTATGAATGCTTCTTGAAGCCTATATTTTACCAGATATGAATAATAAGGATTTGTAAAACAAAAAATATTTTAAAATTTTATTTTTCAGAGTTCTCTAGCGGTTACATTAAGAGAAGTACGTCCAACCTTTTTCCTGGGTGTGCCCAGAGTCTGGGAGAAAATTGTGGAAAGGATAAAAACTGTTGGTCATGAATCAAGTAATCTGACAAAGAAGATTGCAACTTGGGCTAAATCTGTTGGATTGAAAGGAAACTATAGCCGTATGAATGGGTATGAAATGTCATACTTTATTGTGAAATCTTTATTTAAACAGATAATTTCAATTACTGTGTCAGTTTTGTTTTAACTGGGTAAGGGAAAGTGTTAGAAAATGTTATTTATAACTTAATGTTTCTTTCCTTCAATCTAAAAGTAATTTTTAAGTTGATCTGCACATGTACTAGCCTTACATTCTTTCTTAGCCTATAGTTTTAACTAAGCAATTCTTATTGATTTATATTTAAACTACAAGCTTTAACCCTTTAGCATTTAAACCAGCCATATCCGGCCAAAAGTATTCTGCCTGTTCTATGTTCAAACTGGCCAGATCTGATCTCTCACACCAACCCTACAATATCGTTTTAAAAATTAACAGCTACCTCATCAAAATCTCATAGCTACACGATAATGCATGATTTGTTCAAAACAATGTGGATGAAAATGCATTAATTTTGGCAGAATAATGCAAACACTAAAGGGTTAAGTTGACCAATGTTTAAACTAGTTTTATATACTTTTTTGTTGAGCTGTATTTAGACTGGTTTTATATACTTTGTGTTGAGCTGTATTTAAACAAGACTTGTCATGAGAATACAGTTTAAAACTTTGAGATTTTTACTTATTTCTATTTTCTTATATGATAACATTGATTCCTTGGATGGATTCAGACCCTTTGTAAAATAACCTGGTATTTTGCCCACAATAGCTTCACAGCATTTTATTTATGCCATTCTTGTCTTCACAAGGTGTTTCTTATAAGACTTTACATGAGTTTAATGTTTCAACAGTAGTATTTATGAAGTGTAATCAAAATAGGACAAATTGGGTCATTTTACTTTACTATATCAATATTTTGAACAAAGATTGAATATCATGACAATTTTCCTTTTCTTTGTAAAGATAAGATGTATTCTGCCACGAATACATCTGGTTTCTACAAATTTGAAAATGTAACTTTTCTTGATAAATTTTCAGTTATCTCTTAGAAATGTTAAAAGATTGTGGCCCTTCAAATATATTTACTGCATCAGTTTTGAACTGTTAATAAATTTTTATTTCTCTGGCTATTGATCATCTATTGAAGAGATTCATTTCTTTTTGATAGCATTCAAAGCCAGGGGAAGTTCCAGCGGTAATAATTTCATATTAAAGCTTTTTAGCATGTTGTCAGTGCTTGTTTAGTGACAACTTGTTTTTGTGCATGAGTAAAGCTTGTGACTGCAGTATTACAAAATTTGTTACAATGAAATGCTTGCAACATAAAAAAAAAACTTACTCTTTCAAAAGCATGTTCTATTATTCTCTTTTCCAACTGTATCCTCTACTGTTTTCAGAATTTCTAATTTAGTAAAATCTAAGAATTCACTTGTGTTCAGTTAGTATTTATATTAGTTTTGTATCATATACGTCATTTTCTTTTTACACATTCAGTTGTTTGTTAACTATATAATATTTTAGCTTTTTGAGTAAATAAATGTAAAATATCAAATATAAATAAGAAATCGCATATAAACTACATATGTTTATGCCCAAAGTACATAGAGTACATAGAATAATCATAAATACTAACTGAAGATATGTGCATCATCTTATTAGTTCATGGTCTCTTGTAGATATTAGTTTTTGTAAGAAAACCTGTCTTGCGTATTAATTTCAGAGAAACCAAATCATTGAGTTGTGGTTGTTCTTCCAGGTATGTTGGGTAGTTTAAAAAGCACAGTTGTAGCTATTCCAAAAGCACTGCCATATTTTTGTTTGTTTTAGTTTCTGACTAATAGCCCAGTCTGCTTTCTGTTTAACAAATCAACCAAAAATTCTTCACCAATCATATGTAGATTGTCAAGGAACTTTTATTTTAGTATCATTAATATACTATATTAGCATTTAATGTAGAAAAAAGACCATTTTAATCTGTTTATATCCCTCTATTGGTTAATGCTTATCCCAAAGCTTGGCACTTCCCAGTCATAGGTGTCAACAAATGAGACCATACTTATGAGTTTTCTCATCAATTTCTTATAACCTCTCTATGCTCAAATGTTAGACCCTAGGTTTGGGAAGGCTGAAAGTGAAAGCTGTTAATGACCATCTAGTGTTACTGGCATGGTTGGGTTGGGTTGCATTGGTGACATAACACAGTATACACTATCTCATGTGTCTACCTGGAAAAAACTATTTTTGAATAGGTTTTTATATTTTATAGCTCTTGGATTAGCTTTGATTTATGCCAGTATCATCAGATGTTTGTATGATTACATGATGATAAAAAAAAATAGTGATCTGAGCTGGATGAATTTTAGGCACATTGAGACAGATTTTATTTTTTTACTATTCTGAGTATTACTACCAGTTTTCATTGGTCTGCTCAAATAGATTTATCCTTCTGATGAGTAATGATAAAAGCTACAGAAAGTTAGATTTCAGCACATACTTGAGCCAGTATGTAATAACTTTAATCACCTTCAAATCCCTGCTTTTTTTACTGTATTTAGTTTGTGTGATTTAGTCATTCTGTTGTGTGTCACTATTGATGTTTCACAACATCTGTTTGTTTTATAACATTGTTCAGTTTTATTTCTTCACTAATTTCCTTTCACTTTACCTCACTTTTTTATTTTTCTTATTTTTGTGTTTTTAAAAATTATTATTGGTGATCAATCCTATGATTTTATTTATTTATTTTATTTTTTTTTTCAGACGGACTTCAAAACCTCTTCTCTGGCCTGTGGCAAATGTTTTAGTATTTAAGAAAGTGAGGTCCACTCTTGGACTTGACCGGTGTAAGATGTGCCTCACTGCTGCCGCACCAATTATGAAGGAAACTCTTGATTTTATGATGAGTCTTAACATTCCAGTTCTAGAAATTTATGGCATGAGTGAAAGTACCGGTCCACACACAATATCTGTTCCTAAGAAATTTAAAGTTGGAAGTGTAGGATGTGACTTGTGTGGTGTGCAGACATTGTTACATTCTGTGGACGGTGATGGTAATGGTGAGGTGAGGACTTGTATATATTTAACTTTTTAATGAAGTTTTTTCAGTTTTACTATGTGTCCCCATCTCTCTTACAATTAAAATAAATATAGCAGTAACTGTATATATTCTCTGCTGCTGCAGTAAATATACTCAGACGATATTCTCTGAACTTGCTGGCAGTATATTATTCATTTCTATTCCTTCCTGCCCTTTTAGGCTATTGGCAACTGAGACATTAACACCAGTAGCTTGGCTGACTGCAGTGAGTGCTTGACCTCTTTTTGAATGATCACCTCTTCTGATGACCCATCCCCTCTCAAAGGATTTTTTTTGTGTGTGTGACCCTGCCAGTGCTGGTGCCACATGAAAAGCATCCAGTCCATTCTGTAAAGTGGTTGATATTTGGAAGGGCATCCAACTATAAAATTCAATGCCAAAACTGACCTCACGTGTGCTGGTATCACCTAAAAATCACTCAGTCTACTCTGTGGGGTGGTTGGTGTTAGGAAGGGCATCCAGCCATAAAAAAACCCATGCCAGCCAGCTCCTGTCAAACCATCCAACCTATGCCAGCATGGAAAGTGAATATTAAATGATGATGGGTGGGTGTCAGGCTTTTGTTCCTGCTTGAACTAATGCTGTAGCATACACAACTGCAATACAAGAAACTAATGACAAAGACTATTCCTTCTCACATCAGCTTTTACATCATTTTGCATTTACCTACAATTGACACATTTTTATATTGTATTTTCCTATAATATCAAAAAGTTGTTGCTGGTACTCCTATTATCTTACATTGGGATTTATCCAATCACCAATAGATACTTGTCTTTTGATGTTTCATTTGAAAGCATTCTCAAATGATGCTATGAAATTATTGAGACTGTAAGACCATTTAACTAAAATTGAGTGACAAAAGAAATGAAGCCATTTGCATATTTCAATATACTCAAGAAAAAAATTTGGAAAATAAAATTTTATTGCATTGTTTACTTATGTCAACCTATTTGCTTTTAATGATTTGGTTGTCATAGTCTATCAGCATAATTGCCAAAAGCAACAAATTACATTCTGTGGTTGACCAATTAGTGATACTCGTAAAAGATTTTACCTATGATGCATAAAAATACAGGTGATGTGCTGAAACTTAATCCTTTAAGTGTCTGAAACCATAAAAAATAAGATCAATGAGACAACAGATATGAAAAACCAGTCAATTGAATAGCTTTATGAATGAACATTTTTCATACAGCTGGATAAATCTGTTAATGGTATTACTACTGACCAGGTGTGTAATATTTAATTGGGGTGCATTTCAAAAAGAAATATCTTTTACTGAAAGCTGGAGACCAATATAAATGGTGAGTCTCTCTTCATCTCAGTGAGTTTCTTTACTAAAAATTATTACAATATTCCCATTAATAACATTTTTTTGTATAACTTATGGAGCCACTGTACAGTTGGTTGACATGGGTCAGGGATGAGGTCATATTCAAAAAGTTCTAATTGCATTTAACTGAATAATCCATTAACTTGTTAATGCAAGACACTTCAGTCCACACTTGTATCAAATCACATTGTTCTGTAGTGAAGATAAGATTAAATGTTTAGCAAAATTTTTTTTAACAACTGTGTACTGAAAATGAGGAATAATTCGAGAAATTACAGCTTAATACATAAGTATATCTTCCAAGGGCAACTGTCTGTGCCTGCTTGTGGAAATTGTCTGACAGTGTATTCAATATTTTGTCTGATTTGGAAGTTAGAATCAATGACAAATGATTTGAAAGATTCACATAAATAAACTGCAGGTTAATGTCTCTTATTAAAATTTTTTTATGGACCAAAAATGCAACTTTATTTTTAAGTCCTTTGTAAAGATTTGTATTATTTCCCCAACAACTGCAGAGGTTGCAGAGGAATTATCAGACAGTGATTGTGTGTTTTGGAAAGCCATTTAAATTTGATGATGACTTAGAATCTGGATTTGTAAACATCATTAGTGTGATATCTTTGATCCTCTCATTATTGACGAAGAAAAGGTAATGGGTCTGTTTAGTTCACAACATTCTCATGTGATGACACTGATTCCAAACTGGTATACAAATAAGGTTATAAAGTCACTTTGATAAACAAGATAAGATTTGGGATCCAAACTTGAATTTCTCTCCTACCGTGTATCTTGTTGAAACAGCATTTTCCAGGTTGCATCAGGTGTTGATAAATCATAAAATTGCCTCAATGTTACAGAAGAGACTTACCTCTCACTAACAAGATTTTCTCAATGCTTTGACATTTAATGAAGCTCTAGGAATGCCCTGAGTCACTGTTAATATTTTATGATGTACTATCAAGTTTGTTTGCTTAGTTTTATTTTTGGTTTTCTAGTGTGCTATGCAATCCAAAAATATATGGATATCTGTAGAAAGGAAGTTCTGCTTCTCTTGTGTTTTTGTTCATGAGTAAATAAAACTTTAATCATTAAATTTTATTTAAACTCTAATAACTATAACTTGATTGAAAAATTATTTTGGTGGCTTTCCAACTTTACAATGTTTAAAAGTGGGTGGTACATGAAAAATAAATTGCCTGGTCTTGCTTTAAACTCTGCACTACGACAGCCTTTCCTCTTCAGGTCTATATTCATCTGCAAAGGGAAACACGAGCAGAGAAAAATTTTCAGTTACTAGCCTTCAACACATCAGACTAAACATTTTAACTTTATTAATTTTACCCTCACCTCTAAGAAGACAGGAAATGGATATGAATGCATAATTCTCTCCTCTTTTACACAAAAAACAATGAATATTTTGTCTTAGTTGTAGAAAGTCATCTTGCATTGCCAATTATTCCCTTAAACTAAGGCCCGAATTCTAACTATTTTAATCATTTTGACAAAATATTTCTTGCTTCAACTGATGCATCTTTAAAATATCCACTCTTCCATGGCCAAGTTTTATGAACCAACTCTGTGTGTGTGTAGAGAGAGAGAGAGAGGCAGGCAGGCATAGTTGTATGATTTAAGGATTTGGTTGCTGTTTCTAGCTGGTTGATTGACCATATAGAGACTCTGTCATTAGCCTGTGCATTTCCCTTTGGAAATTGAATACATTTTAAATGAAGCTAATTCTATTATATTGTTCTTTGAGAGTAACTACATTTTTTTCTTAGTATTAATGTGCGCAAAAATATTTCCTGTGCAGTCTGGTTTGTTGTGCTTATGCACACAATACCCCACTGTTTGGTGATGTGAATAAATGCAAAGTTACTTGGACATTTTTACTTGAGTAGTAAAAACATCAATTTTCACAGTCCATGGAAAGACCGATTTTATAAAGGTTAGCATATTTTCTTCTTGCTACTGTTACCTCATATGATTTAAAATTTCAACCTTTTAAAGCTGTTTCTAAACTGGGACACTTTTTTTTTTTAAGTGTTACTAATGTGAAAAATTTGTAAAGCTCTGCTTTAAAATAAGTCTATTTTAAATTTATAACTTGTGAATTTTTATTTTATACATAGGTTTGTATGAATGGCAGACACGTGTTCATGGGTTACTTGAAAACTCCAGAGAAAACTAACGAAGCCATTGATGAGGATGGTTGGTTACACTCTGGCGATATTGGCAAGAAAGATAAAGATTTTCTCTATATAACTGGGAGAATTAAAGGTAACTTAAAAACAAAAAATATTTATTGATAAATCTGTTTTTCTCTTGTGTAGCTGCTGATTACTTCTTTGCAAGTTGATCTATTTTCTGTAATTTCCAAATTCCTTTCTCGACTGAATTTTTATCATGACATGTTCTTTTTAAATTTTTCTGTGTCTGGAAAGTTCAATCTTTGATATGGCTCTTTCTTGTTTTGCATGTACAAACCAACTTTGTCTTTACCAGTTATGTGCATGAAGTAATATTTACTCAGACAACTGTGTACTATACACTTACCATAATTTAAAGATGGTAGTAACTTGTATTGAATTTTGGGCTAACTTCTATCTATTGCAGAACATCTTAGAATGCATTAGACAAACTATTGCTGTGATTACTTGTATTGATGGAGAAATAATTCTTTATGTACATCTTTTATTTGTTTATATATTAGTTTGTTCTAATTGTGGTAAGTTGCAACAAAATCCAGTTTCTTTTTTTTAATGATCCTTATTAAATATCTTATTTAAGAAATAATAATCACTGCTGGGGGTGAAAATATTGCCCCATGTCCAATTGAGGAGGCTGTCAAGGAAGAGTTGCCGATTGTTAGCCAATGTATGGTGGTTGGTGACAAGCGCAAGTTCCTGTCGATGCTCATCACCTTGAAGGTAAGGCGACTATTAATTTCTGGTAAAACTGTCACTTCATTATAGAATTGTATGTTGGAACAAGATTGCTATATAACAATTGACATGCTTATTAGAGATAATTGGTGAAAATAGATTCCAAAGAAAAAGAAACACATTTCTGTGAGAAAGCTGCTCAGCATTCAGATGTGAATAGTTTATTGCTGATAATTCCAGCATTCTACCAAGTATATATCTTGACTTATGAACCTTCTTAGAACCTTTTATACAAGAATAAACAGTTCATATCACAAGTTAATTTATCTAAGCACTAAAAATTCCAACACAGTATTTGAAAGAAGTAAGCTCTAAATCTTCAATAACCATGTTAGAAGTTTTAGCACCTTAACAGCTATTGTTCCTCTCTCTCTGGTCATGAGAAGTAGGAAAGTGGCTAGTAGAGAACTTATGAAATGCTCACTTGTGAGGTTGTATTTCTTAATTTTCAAAACTAAATTTTTGAAAAAAGTTAGCAAAAAGGATTCTTTCTCCCTATACTATTATTAATATTCAGATTGATATTTCTTAAGTATAACTGTTGCCTACAAGACATACTTCCAGTAATATTCAATAAAACTTTAATTAACCATAATGTAATAATTGTAACTTTCAGGTGGATATTAATCCTGACACGCTGGAACCAACCGACAAACTAACTACTTTAGCTGCGAGTTGGTGTCGGAGTATTGGCTCAAATACCACTACAGTCTCGGAAATAGTTAACAACAAAGATGAAAATGTAATGAAAGCTATTCAGAATGCTATTGATAAAGCCAATCTAAAAGCAGTGTCCAGAGCTGCTAAAGTGCAGAAATGGTCCATATTACTCAAAGATTTCTCAATACCTGGAGGAGAGTTGGGTGAGTATTGGATTTTTTAATTATAAAGAGACAGTATAGTTTGCAGTATAATTAGTACAAAAATGACAATAATACAGGTAGATGACTAACAATTTATTCAGTATTTTTATTATGAATACACTGCTACAATGGTACCCATGATATCCTTGAACAGCATATAGAAAAATAAGGTCATCTCATGACCACTTGTAGAGCTGAATATCAGATTATAAGAAAATTAATAAAATGAAAATTGAAACAGTAATGTTTTAGATGGATTCTTAAAATAAGCTGGATGGATAAAAAAGAATCAATGAATGGTCCTTCACAAGAGAGTCAGGAAAGGCTTAAATATCATCATGGAAAATGGACCTCCACTGACTATATTCTTAGAAGACAAGACTTTAAGTTCCTGTTAACTGATGCAGCATATGTCAAAAGAACAACAGGAAGACCTAAAACCAGATTTAGCAATGACATCAAAGAAGCTAGTGGTAGAAGTTTGCAGAACTGTGCAGACTGACACAGGACAGATATGGGTGGAGGGTCACAGGGGCTCAGTTGTTTGAGCCTTCCATCTAGAGAAGACACTGCTACCCAAGCCAGTTAAGGAGAATCTGAAGTATTTGTCTTACAACAATTTGCAACCAAATTGTTTTTTTTTTTTTTACATGGCTCTGTCTTAATGAAATGAGCTCATTCAATGAGAGTCAACAATATTACCTAGGAAACAAGCTGTTTGATAATGCTTGTTATTAGTGTTCTTTGTTTCTTATTGATATTACATTGTAATATTTTATAGTCAAAATATTGACTGCGGAATATTTTTATTACCAACACTAATGTAAGAAAGCATACATAGAGAAGAACCATAATAAATATCTATGAATTACCATATTTCATTTCTAGTTAAAATAAAAATAAGATCTTTAAATTACTTAATCTTATTTCTATATTTCTAAGGAGAAATATCTCTTAACATAATATTGGAGATACATTTTAATATTTTACCTTTTAACCATTCCTTATACTTAAAAAATTACAAATGCTCTCATGTGCAGAGAAATAGTGTGGAAGGGATGAATATGCTGAATAATTGAAATGGTGATTTATGGGTTGCATTATTAAACTGAAGTTCATTGTGGCTGTGATGTTTGGGGTGAAACTAGAAAAGCATTGAAATAACAGATATAGAATGAGCTGTAATATTAAAATCTGTGTGGTAGAATATGGCCATGAAATTTTATAATAATAAACTGACAGTTGAGATCAAGACAATTGTTAACTTGTAATATTGTCATTTTAATATACAAGATGCTGACAGTTCTATCAATGTCCTTTTGTATTCTGGAAGCTGCCTTGCTCTTTTTTCCTCTGAGAAAAATATGGGTCACCATATTTATGTTACTAAATATGTAAATTTTTCCATTGTTTTTATGTAATTTGATGACAGCCCATACTATTTATGATTTCATTATCACAGCTCACAACACTTTCACATTGTGTATCTGTTTCCATTATCATAACCCACACAATACTAATATTGTATTTCTGTGATTTAAGTACCACAGCCTACACATCACTGCTTCACTGCAGCTCTGCACATATGATAGTTTTGGTGAAGTAATATATTTATCTCCAACAAAAAGAGGTGGTCACGGTTTTAGGATGGCATTCTTCAGCCTGAGATGACATCTAATGTACCACAGGGATCTATTATTGGACCCCTGTTGTTTATTGCATATATTAATGACATAGGTGTTAACTTGAATGTTACAGTATTGAAATATGCAGATAACATCAAACAGTACCTTGAGATAAAGGGAATGCAGCCTATATACTATAGATCTTTCCTGCCATCAGACCTAGACACAGTGCAACAGCAGATTACTGACTAGCAACTCAAGCTGGCTGTGGACAAGTGCACCACAGTACATTTTGTGGGGGGAAACCCCATACTTCCTCTCCAACACCATTCAAGTGGTATTGGCATTTTTGTCAACAGCAATTTGTGTTGGAGAAACTACATCTCTAAAATTGTCAAGAAGGCTAAGAGTGTCTTAACATCACTCAGTAAGATCTTTGTCAGCTGTCTGTTTGGCCATGGTACACCCACAGTTTGCACCATACTCTGAACCTCTTATTTCCCTGGACATTGATACATTAAAGCTCCAACTGACTTTCCAACAACAACCATCTTTCTAACAACCACCTTGGGCACCTCTTTCAATTCCATATGCTGAACACTGAACCTGCTTCAGAAACATTTTTCATGCTTAGAATTGCTGAAGCAGGGAAAAAAAACTACCTGCATTAGTTAGCTGTCAGGACACTACATCCTTTAAAATTTCCCAAAATTTGTCAACACTACATCTGATGTTCTATTTAAAAAAAAAAATTTATGACTCATTCACTGTTCATTTTCCTGTCTTTTTGTGCATTATTCTGTGTACTATACATATACATTTGATTACTTTTTCTGATGACTTGAGCACTATATACAATAAGTTCATTATATATAACATTACATTAGATTATAATGCCCATTATTGATAATTCTTGACACTAAATTCTTATTGGGATGAAAGGAAAATAGAGGCTTGGACCATCTCTAAAGATTCTTTGCATTTGAACAAAATTATTACATGTAAGCAACTGTAAATATTTGGTTGCTGCAGAACTGGCATTATAGACAAGACAAAAGTAGTTCTGTCAAATGATTTATTACGTTATTAATAACTAGATCAAATGGACCTAGAAAAAAAACATTCAATAAAAATGAGCAACAATAAAGAATATAACAGATGAATACAAACAGCAAAATAACAGCATGTATATGCATGAAAGTGTTTGTAGGCTCTTGTACTGAAAGTAAGTTCAGTAAATATAAGAACTACTCACATGTGTGTGTGCATTGCTTTGATCTCTATTATTGATAACAAGTTGAGAATTTGACTGCTGTGTGTCTTGTTTGCAGAGCAAATGGCATGTAAACTGCAGACAAGACAATCTCCAAAGAAGTGTTAAAATGACTTTAATTGATTTTATTTTATTTTTGTATAGGGGTTGGCTTCTTCAAAGAGTTACTGAAGGCAATAAAAAAACGGTCTGATTGTAAACAAGCCACATGATTAATTTTCAGCTAAAGTTATCTGCAACATACATGCAAAAGAAGTCATGTGGCTTGCTGGGGAGTCAAAAATCAAGTATAAAACTACTGAAAAACAATTGCCTCATGAGAGAGAGGGGGTAGACTGAGAAAGAGTTGATATGAGCTAAAGGGAGAAAGACAGTTTTTATTCAAAAGAGCTAAGGGGTGCACTTTAACATTTAGATTTTCCTGTCAAATGCAATGCTTATTCACCTTGTTTTGAATTAATCATGCATTATCTCATAGTTTTGAGATTTAAATGTGTATTATTTTAAGTTATATATTTGGTTGATTTGATACTTTATTTGTTAAACCCTTTTATTTAACCTAATGGTTTTTTTCTGTATTTTTCAAGGTCCAACAATGAAGGTGAGACGTCCTATTGTTCATAAGATGTATTCAACTCTCATCGATTCATTTTACTGAAATAAACTAACTAGGTGAAGTTTCCTATTACAGTGATCTAGTTTGCGTTAGCTGAGAGGTTGTCAAGTCTATTCACTACAACTTAATGTTGAAGTACTGTATAATCTAAGTAGCTTCTTAGCTGGCTATATTCCCTAATATCTTGCAAATTAGTTCAGCATTCCCCCAATGGGAATATATCAGTACCCTAACTGGAAGAATACAACTTCTACTTTATCCTTCAACTTTGACAGCAATTAATATTCTAGCAAATTAAAAATCTGAATTTTTACTAAAACAACTTGGCATTAGTTTAATTATCTTCAGTTTCAAACACCATGTTTAAAGGACTTTAGTCCTTATTATTGGCAGCTGCAAAATAGACTTAATGATTGTTCCATCCAGCACTTTTGTGCTGTTAACATCACCAGAAGATCCAATTGGAATCAAAATATTTACTTTGATTCACAAAGTAAAGATTTCCTTTGTTTGTTTTTTTTTTGTTTTTGTTTTTTTTTTATTACCATGCACTGAAATTAAAATTATTTAATAAATCATAAATTGCTTTGTTTTCAGTGTTAAAAATTACATTAAACCATTTTACTGCTGCAGTTGTTCATCTGTACATGACCCCCACCAACTATAAAATTAAGTTGCTATACTAGTAAGTCTTCTCCCTTCAATAAGTGAAGTACTTTAAAGAATAAAAAGTAGATTAAACAACCTTATATTTAACTAGACATGGCTGTGACCTATTAGACTGAAAATATCAACAACCTAATTGTGTTGGTAGGAGACAAACTTGTATTTGTTGTCAGCTCAATATTGCTGATTTTCTATTTGATATGCATAATTCTGTATTTAAGTATGCAATAATTTATTCCAGTCCACATAGTGTAGTTATTTGCTGTGCTATAAATAGCAGCTAAATTCTCTTTCTTCCAGTTAACACTTTGCCATATTAAAAACAAAATTGTCTGTAATCTCTAATATACACCCTGATAAGATGGTCACAGCTAGAATGTCTTTGATCATAGGTCTATTCAATCCAGTGTTATGGAACTAAACCAAAAAAAAAATCACTTTAATTATTTGGTGCTTTTTATTTTTTCGAGAATTTTTTTTTTTTTTTTATTTCATCACGGTATAAACTGTTTTTTGTCTCTTTTTCAACAAAGCATTGTACATTTTCAAGCATGTGGTTAAGAATTACACGATCTCATGTTCTAACCACTGTGCAGCACTTTGGGCAAGTATTTTCTATCATGCTGCAAAGTCAGCTTTGTGAGTGAAATTTGGTTGACAAACTCTAGAAGCAGATCAGGTTTGTTTCTAGTCTTGCATGATAAACTTAATCTATCACCTGCTTTAATACCAACACTTGACCTTTGGTTACCCTAGTCTCTTGCTGATTTGAGAATAACTTTTTTTTTCCAACCAGTTTCGGAGGCTCTGAAGAGTTATTTGCTCTTTAGATTTTTCTATTAAAAAAAAAAATCAGAAATTTTTTATCTCCCCTTAAGGTTTAATATTGGGTCGGTGCATAATTATTGCGGGTTTTTTTTAAATTTTAATTTTATTCAACAAAAACTTCTTTTAATAACGGTTTGACTGTCTGCCAAGCAAATGGGGTAGCAGTAATTGAAGTACATGGTGAATATGTTCGGGGAAAAATCATTTAAATGTTTTTGAATAAAATTTGTTGAAAAAAACTGCAATAATTATGCACCAGCCCAATAGATTTAATAATTACCTTTGGCTGTATTAATTTCAGTTAGTTCTTTCTTTCTTTCTCTCCAAATCTTCCAATTTTCATTTCTACAGAATCATCAGATAATCGTTCATTAGAAAGTATATTTTTCATCAAAACCAAACTTAAATTATTAGATGTTTACAATTGAAGTTTAACTTCCAGCTGAAATATTTTATGAACCTAAGGAAAGATCAAGTCCCAAATTGAGAGGATATTTTACTTTTTATGTGACGAAAATGTACAAATATGATCCAAAATTTATCTAGTCGACTACTTTTAGTCTTCATATCTAAGACATTTAGTACTTGACTAGTGTTTTATTTTAAATCTGCATAGTTAAAAGTATAACTGTGATTAAGAACCTTTGCATCCCCATGGTTCCAGATTTGATACTATAACAGTATCTTGAGCAAGTGTCTTCTGCTGTCACCTTATATTGACTAATTCCTTAAGTATAAACGATAAGGGACATAACTTCATAAACTCTGTCCTTGTGGTTTAATAGATGGATAACATAAATAGTGGGGTTCAGATAATTAACTAGAAGCCTTAGTGCTCTAATACAACAGTCCAATGACTGAAACCAGTTACTAATTTTTGTGAAGGTAAACCAAAGGATATGGCCCTTTTTACAGAACATCTAAGATTTGGTGGTTGGGGAGATATCCTTAAACCAGGTTCTAACGTTTGCAACAAAGTGAACTATGCTAAAAGCACTGAATGTCAAGCAACAGATTGTCTGTCAGCTAGGTAGGCCATGCAATGATTTGAGCTCTAAAAGCAAAGAGCCAGAACAAATGCCTCAGGGTATCCAGTTTGACGTTCCTATTCTGAATTGATAGTTATTTTATCAACCCCCTAAAAAAGCTGAAATGCAAAGCTGGGTTCAAGATTTTGGACTTGTGAGACGTTACATGTGAGAGCCTATAAATGTTTTAGAACTTAAAAAGTAATATACATTCGAATAAAAGTGGTGAGATTACAACTAGATTACCATGGAATGGTTTGTAAAGATGGGAAACCAGAGAGCACAGTGCACATCTGTAAGCCTACCAGATTATGAAATTCTTATTCAGGACATTCAGCCCACCCAAGAGCTGAACTCCTGTATTAGAAAAATGTTTATATTGTGTATTTACCACTAGATGTCAGTTATCCAACCCCCAAACCAGGAATACTCTGCAAAAAGTATTGCTCACATTTTGTGAAACATGTTAGATGTAGTGGATACTAGAAAGTTTGTACCAAAATTTCTTGAATTTAATTTTAAAGATGTTCATTACTAAAGGATGAGAGATGATGGAAGCATGGCGTAAGCTGTGACCTGTTTTGATGCTTGATAATGGATCTTATGAAAATGTTGGGAACAGTTTCATAGTCTTTAATCTTATCAAAGAAAAAGATGTTCATAACTTGCTTTGATATGCAAAAAAATTGTGACAAGACCGTTTACTAAAAATAGAGTAAATAATCTTAATGCAAACTTCTGGTGGAATGAGTGGATATTGAAGAATACATGATCTATGCCATCTTACAAATTTAGAAATCAGTCACTGTTCAGAAAGTTGATAAAGACACAAGAAATGGTGAAGATAACAATGAGAAAGATAAAACATGTAATTGAAAGTCTTTGCTATGAAAAGTTAATGGAGTCAGTGAGTGAAATAATCAAAGAGATGTAAAAAGTGCAGCAATATCAGAGGAAGGTTAACGGAAAATAGCTTTTGTATGTGGAAGATGCACAGGTACAATAAACACTGAAAATGTACAGAAAATAGACTGCATCAACTGCCAGTGGGGTAAGCTAGAGGTAGTAGATAGCTTCTGTTATCTGGGTGACCAAATTAGAAGCGGAAGTAGATGCTCTGAGAGTGTAGCTGTAAGAATAAGATTAGGCTGGGCAAAGTTCAGAGAGCTCCTACCTCTGCTGGCAACAAAAGGCCTCTTTTTCAGAGTGAAAGGCAAATTGTATGATGCCTGTGTGTAAACACCTATGCTACATGGCAGTGCAACATGAGCTGTGATAGCCAAGGATATGCATAGGCTTGAAAGAAATAAAGCCAGTATACTTTGCTGGATGTGCAACATCAGTGTGCATATTTGACAGAGTGTAAGCATCCTGAGAATAAAGTTAGACATAAGAGGCATCAAACGTGGTGTGCAAGAGAGACACCTGCACTGGTATGGTCATGTGATGCATATGGAGAAGGACAGCTATGTAAAGAAGTGCCGATCTGTAACTGTGGAGGGAACCTGCGATAGAGGTGGACCCAGAAAGACATGGGATGAGGTGGTGAAGCATGACCATCGAACATTGGGCCTCACAGAGGCAATGACTAGTGACTGAGACCTTTGACAATATGCTGTGCTTGAGAAGACCCATTAAGCCAAGTGAAATTGTAGTCATGTAACTGACATGTAAAAAGCACCTTTTGAGCATAGGGCCTCAGAGAGGCAAAGTGGCTGAGCTCCTTTCAAGTATTGGCCCTCACGGATGCAAAGTGACTGAGTTCCTTTTGAATGTTGGGCCTCACAGAGGCAAAGTAACTGAACTTCTTTCAAGTGTTGGGCCTCACAGAGGCAGTGACCAAGCCCTTTGGCATTGTATTGTACTTGAGAAGAAGACCCATCAAGTTGAGCAAAATTGCAGTTGTGGCAAATACTGGTGTCACGCAAACGGCACCTGTGCCAGTGACATGTAAAAGTACTCATTACACTCTCAGAGTAGTTGGTGTTAGGAAGGGTATCCAGCCATAGAAACCATGCCAAAACAGACTAATGTCTGGTGCATCCTTCCAGTTTGCCAGCCCTGGTCAAACCATCTTTTTGAGTGTTTCCTTTTTAGAATTTACATCTCTGATCCAAAACTGAGGCATTCCAGGATACTTCAGTGTCAAATAAGACAAATTTACTCACTAGGCAGGGCACCAGTCCACTGTTTTTGTGTGTGTATATAACAATTTATATGCACATATACAAACGAATACACACACACGCACACATATATATAATAATTTATATGCATGCACAGATACAGATACACGTACATGGAGTTTGTGTGTGCATGCATAAAAATTGTTACTTCCTCTTCTTTGCATGAAATCTCAACCAAAAATATCAATGTTTACATTCTCAGTGAAGATTATGTCTTATAGTTCTGCACCCCCCAAGTAGTGGAGTACAGAAAAGGTCCCTTATCTTGTAAAAACATTTAAGAGTTATTAGCAGGGAAAGTATCCAGCCATATCATCCAGCCTCCAATAAGCATCCATTCAACAATATATGCTCACATAGAGAAACAGGTTTTCAACAAATGAAATATATACATATTGCACACATGCATATACGTGTGTGTGTGTGTGTACATAGAGAGAGAGAGATAAGATAGATGGATAAATAGATAAATGTCGTTATATCATTATCTTCATCATCATCACACCACTATTGTCATATTGCTTTAACTTCCAGCTTTCCATGTTTGCATGGGTCAGACAGAGTTTGTTGTGGCAAATTTTCTAGGGCTGGATGTCCTTCCTGTCTCCAGCATTCATCTGATCCCAGAATGATATTTCTCCAGAGTCAGATATGTTTTCACAGAATATTGGATGACAGTGACACTTATTTATGATTATTACATGATACAAAGATAAGGAGAGACAAATACACACACATATATGTATATAACACAAGTGGCTTCTTTCAGTTTCCACCTACTAAATCCACTCAGAAGGCTTTTGGTGGCCCATGACTATAGTAAAAGACACTTTCCCAAGGTGCCACACTGTAAGGATGAACTGTGTGTGTGTGTGTGTGTGTGTGTGTGTGTGCATGTGTGTGTGTGTGTGTAAAACACTTTATGCCTTTGTGTATGTGTATATATGTTGTTTTATGTCTCATGAATAGAATTAGTTGGAAAGTTAAAACTAAAGTGTCTAGTTTTGTTGATGCAAAATCTTCTACAGGTATTTAAAGCATCCTTGTTCTACTAGGAAAAGACATCAGGAGTAGTATCAGTCAGTTGAATAATGTCTTGGTTTTGTTGCTACACCAAGGAACTGCTCACAGCATCTTCAGAACTGGCTGTAAACTTATGTTATTTTCATCTTTGTTTTTAGTTTTTTCCTTTCACTGACCTTTCTGGAATGTTTCAAAACAGAAACACACACACACACACACACACACAAATCTCTACGTGAAGGTAGACATATCAACAGAACATGATTCCACATCCTCTATGAATTCTTTATCCTATTAGCCAAAATTGTGCAGTCAACATTTTATTTTTCTCCTTCCTCCATACTGCTATTCATGAGAATTCTTCCTAACCCTACCTTTTAAAATTCTAGCCACTAACAAGCTACATTGACTGACTTACCCCCACACAGCCTCTTACCCCTTATTTTCAAATTAATATTATCACTATCATATCTGCCTTAATCCAGACAATTTTCTTCTCCCTCACTATATCTCACTAGATGAGGCAAAAAGGTAGATTCTTTGAGGTTGCTCAGCCTGTTAGAAATAGCAGCTAAATTCTTTAAAATCATCTAATGATCTATAAAGTAAAAAGGACAGATACTTTTTGTCCAAAATATGCAATAAGACCGTTAATCATAGATCTCTTCAATCAATGCTCATGTGGGGCTAAACAACCACAACATGAGTGATGATAGAAACTCTACCAAGTTGCTCAACCAGCTTGAAATAGCAGTTAAATCATCCTCAAACCTCAATGAAAGATATTTTAGATAAAGTCAACTTGGATGCATTTTCTGAAATTAATATGTGATGATTATGGCTGGAACACTTTAACCTAATTCTAAGCAATACCTGTTTCCCTTACCTGAGCCTTGCCATCTCCAGTTACCATCAATTTTATCCCTTGTTGCCTGCTGTAAAAAGTAGACCTAATACATATTCCACTACAAAGTAGTGACCTTTTATATGGTTATTTGATCTACTAAAAATAGCAACCAGATCGCCTTCAAATAACGCCTTCCTATTTTAAAATAATGGACACATAGGAACAGGATAGGAGAGTCATGGTTGGAATGCTAGTCTGCTCCTCTCAAGGATGAGTTGGGATAAACAACCACTTCTACACAGTATCTTGTGGCTGTTCTTCACTACAAAGCATTTCATTGAACACCTTTGAAGTTTAGATCTATAGCTAGATTATCATTCCTGGTAAGGTTTGATAAATTTCAGGATGCTCATGATTTTATAAATGTAAAGTGTTATGTGACAGTACTATGTAAAAAGTACCTGTGTTAGTGCCATGTAAAAAGCACCTGTACTAGTGCTATATAAAAAGTACTCAGTACACTCTGTAAAGTAGTTGGCATTAGGAAGGGATCCAGCCATAAAAACCATGCCAAACCCCACCAGCTCCTGTCAAACTGTCCAACCCATGCCAGCAAGGAAAACGGACATTAAATGATGATGATGACAATAATGGAAAGGGTTAGCATACTTTTTGAAGATGGTTACATCAACTCTGGTCACTCCATATCTACAATTATGTTGAAGTTCATTATAACAGAATGCTAAATGAGGTTTCTTGCTTTGGTGAATTCTAAAATTAAATTTGTCTTTTCCACTATGGTGTTTGTTGGCAAGTGTGTGCATACATGCATGCAAAATATATTAACAGAACCACATGCATATATATATGTTTCCTCATTATCATCATTTAATGTCTGTCTTCCATGCCGGTATGTGTGTGTGTGTGTTGTGTGTGTGTGTGTGTGTGTGTGTGTGTAAGCACACACACATGCATATAATAATACATATTTATATGCATCAATATTCTTATATGTGTATGCATACACCCACACATGTACATGCATATATATACACGTACTGCATATATACATATTTAATACATATATTGGCATAAGAAGTATCAAACATGATGTGCAAATGAGAAAACTGCACTAGCACGGTTATGTGATATGTGATGTGGATGAGGACAGCAACAGAAAGAAGAGCTGATTGCTAAACACGGGTGGAAGCTGTAGAACAAGGAGACAGAAAGACAGAGGAGATGACAAAGAACCATGATTGGTGAAAATGAGGTACTGTGTACTCCCACAACTCATCTTCTAACACCCATCCTTCCATTAATCTTTTTTCAGTTTCCATCTACCAAATTCAAATCCTCTCATAAGTTTTCAGTCAGCCCAGGGCTTAAGTAGAAGACACTTGCCGAAAGAGTCACACAGTGGGACTCAACCCCAAAACCATGTGGTTGGGAAGCAAACTCCTTACCACACAACTGTTCTGCAGCTGCAGCTATACATACATACATACATACATACATACATACATACATACATACATACATACATACATACATACATACATACATACATACATACATACATACATACATACATACATACATACATACATACATACATACATACATACATACATACATACATACATACATACATACATACATACATACATATCAATCAATCAATCTATCTGTCTGTCTGTCTAACTGTATTAATCAAAGTGTACAGTTTTATATATCCATTATGGCTGCTCTTATCAATTGGTTTTGCACTAGGGGTTCAACAGAGTGTTAGGCAAGAGTCCGATTATATAACCCTGTGCTCTTCAGAGGTAACTGTTATGGAAGCCAAGTGTGAAACCGATTGGTAAGATCAGCCGTAATGGATATATAATACTGTACACTTCTACTAATATACCCACTCTACTGACAAATATATAAGTGCATTTTTTACCTGATTTATGGACTCTTAGTATATATAGATATATAAATATATATCCAGAGGTAATGCAGTACAATCGTTTCATCACCTTATTTATATATATATACATACACACACATATATATACATATATATATATATATATATATATATATACACACACACACACACACACACACACACATATATATATATATATATATATATATATATATATAT
>NC_042998.1:120833367-120843367 GCF_006345805.1 Octopus sinensis
TAGGTCTTCTCTCTAGGACAAAATGCAAATGCACTCCTCTATAGAGTACTGGTCTTCTATTTAGGTTGGTGTAGCTACTGTGCACACAAACTTTCTAGATTGTATTGAAAACCAATATCCAGATTAAGAGACAAATCTTCAATTTACACTGCACTGTAACTACTGAAGAAGTCTTGCTCTTGTCCTTCTCAGTTTGCAAACAATGCATCACTATCATCACACAAGATACTATCCTATTCCTCCAACATTCCTTCTTACCTCATCACATCATTATTGTGTAAACTTCACACAAAATGTTATTCCAATCCTTCCTTTCCAGATCTACAATACACAAGAAAACCCATCTGGCTCATATTTCCTCTCGGACATCAACCAATGAATATTCAAACTGAAAATTCACAGCATCAATCTCATCAGTTTAGGACAACCTGCAAATGTCATTAAAGGTTATTTAAAAACCATGAACACTGTCTCTATTTGTTGTACTAAAATGTTAATTTTTGACCATTTTTTTGTTTTGTTGGATCTGGAGGAAGGAGTGGTACTCAAACCCTTTAAGGTCAATAAGATTGATGTTATTACTGTTTCACTTAAAGTGTTACAAATTGATACCTGCAAGGAGAAAGTTCCAGAACAGGCAAAGAGAAAAGGGAGTTCAGTACAAGGTCAACAATTTTGAAAGAGAGAACAGACAATTACAACAACCCCAATTCTTAACTGGTACATTACTTTAACCACCCTGAAATATGAAAGATTAAAGTTAACTTTGGTCAGATTTGAACTCAGAATATAAAGTTCTGTAATCTAATACCTCAAAATATTTTCTGTTATTTTACTGATTCTGCCCACTATTGCTCATAGTGATATGCTTAAGGAATTCATTTTACTGGGTTAAATAATGCTTAAAAGAAAGAAAAGGAAAATATATGATTTGATGTTATTTAGCTAATTAAATGTAGAAGTGGTGATTTATAGATGTTTTTTTATATCTCAATCCATTGAACATAATGTATTTTTAGTTCCATCAGGATTGTGAATTGTTCTGATCTTTTCTTCAAAAAGGAAGAGACTTGCCAACAGAGCTTTACCGCTTAGTTCTGAAATATTCAATTTCATACATCAGAAGTAAATGAAAAGCTCGTCTTTCAAACGACTTAGCTCCAATGTCCAATTTGCAAGAAATTGTTTTATTCCTTTTATATCTTAGCATTATATTTCAATCTCATATGATTTGTATGTATCTCCTTTAAACAACCAACATTGAAAATTTTGCCATCAGCTCCTATTCCACTGCTATTATAGCCATTGCATACAATGTTCGTTCTTTCAGAAATAAAAATCATTTTAAGAAAAGAAGACAAAACCAAATCTATAAAAAAAAATCTTTTAATATTGACAATTACTGGAAACAAATTCAGTGCCAAACCTCTTGAGACACGCAACTATTTTCAACTAAATATTGCCTTCAACAGTTTTCTGATTCTATAGAGAAAACATGCTATAGAAAGGATTAGTCACCATAGTAATATGAGAGCATTAAAAAAATTTGTTTTTTAGAAAATTATTTTAGGAAATATTAAATTAATACATTGTCTGCTGTCTCTACAAGCCTAGCCATTGTTTTTAGCCACACTACCTCCTCCATCATTAATCATCATCATCAACATCTAATGTCTATTTTCCATGCTGGCATGGGACCCACTGTTTTTACTACACTGCCCATGGTCTCTACTACACTAGTAGTAAAAAGATCCATCAGGAGGTACATTTAATGTTGGATCTACTCAACTTAGTTGTGAATAGTTCCAAGCAAATTTGCAGTTATTTTTTAAATTACTCCACATACATCTAAATGGATACTATGAGGAGATGCAATTTACTTTTATTGATACCCACTACATAACCTTAAAAAAGTTTTATGTATATGTACAGTTTATTTTTGCTTTTATCCACCAAACTAAATATGTACTATGAAGAGGTACAATTCTCCATTGTAATCATCATCATCTTTTTACTTCTAGTTATTTATGATAACATGAGGGTATGCACAAGAGTGTAATGACTTACTTCATTTAGGTTTTTGTTTGACATTACAATTGTTATGACTCTGCTCAACTTTGAACAGGTAATTTATGCAGAAGACACCCATGGCGAAATTTCCCCTTGTCCTTTTTCTAAATTGCCCAATGGTAAAAGGTAAATGCTTTTTCACTAAATTTCTGCATATTCTCAGTCATTATAAGGTGTGGTAAGTACCTATAAAGCTATGCTTTGCTAAGAAGGTCTAATAATACTGAAACATATTCAGAATTATCACTATACTTACAAAGATGAGACACCCTCAACATTGCATACTCCTGTTCAAGTTTTAAATTGATGTCAATTCCAGAGTTATTTTCCTGGCTTTTAACAAGAATTATCATTAACGCTATTTTCCTTTTCATTTTTCTTTTCTTTACTGTAGGGTAATCCTAAATGATAAAAAAAAAATTAAGGTATTTTACTATATATAGTATGTCAACCCCATCCCCTTAAGTATGTCTATTTTTCTGCCTACCAGCCTATCTCCTTATCTACCAACTTATTTATATACTAGGCCAGGATGACTTGTTTTGAATGTATCACATACAAACGAAATTTTTAAACTGTGCTACCTTCCACCTTAATACCCATAGTGTGGAAGCTTTAATTATCATTTTAAAATCCTGCCCCACAAAACCAGCCTTATATCCCTTACATCCCCTACAACGACCCCCACTAAGCTCAGATATTTCCCCACACTCACATACATCTCCAGCTAGCTGGTGAGTAACCAACAAAAAAGGAATGAATCATCAATTTTTTCCATCTACATCACACCATACCCATCACCTGTTTACTATGTTACTGTAGAAGCTACCAAACTTGATGTCTATTCCAATTTCAAGACATTTTCCATTCATTAATTATTCTACTGTCAGTTAATGACAGCTCATTATCGCTAACAGACAGCGAAATTCCTATTTACTTTTCTTCCATCTCCATACTTCCAATTACTACAGCTGAATGTACTTGAATTGTCCATAAGGATGGGGGAAGGAGGAGGGAGTAAGCTGCAAAAATGACATTTTGATTCAATATTTTTATTCTATTCTATTTTGTTAGGTAGCAGAATTGAAGAATTCTGAACGATTCTTGAAAATTTTAAATTTTTCTCTTTTATCCTTTTACTTGTTTCAGTCATTTGACTGCAGCCATGCTGGAGCACCACCTTTTTTAGTCGAGCAAATCAACCCCAGGACTTATTCTTTGTAAGCCTAGTACTTATTCTATCAGTCTCTTTTGCCGAACCGCTAAGTTACGGAGGACATAATCACACCAACATAGATTGTCAAGCGATGTTGGGGGGCCAAACACAGACACACAAACAAACACACACACACACACACACACACACACACACACACACACACACACACACACACACACACACACACACACACACACACACACATACACACACACATATATATACATATATACGATGGGCTTCTTTCAGTTTCCGTCTACCAAATCCACTCACAAGGCTTTGGTCGGCCCAAGGCAATAGTAGAAGACACTTGCCCAAGGTGCCACACAGTGGGACTGGACCTGGAACAATGTGGTTCGTAAGCAAGCTACTTACCACGCAGCCACTCCTATGCCTATCATTTTAAAATCTGAAGAATTCTGTTTTAAAAATCTGTTTTAGAAAATTGAAGAATTCTGTTTTAGAAATCTAACTCCATTATAGCATTTCAGCTTGAATATTTGTAATTTGACAGTAAATGGGTTTTCAGTGTTTGTTCTTATTGTTTAGTCCTTGGTTAGCCTTTCAGTAGATCTATGGTGTGTGTGAGCGTGTGTGTGTGTATGCGTGCACGCGTGTGTGTGTGTGAATATATATATATATATATATTAGAAATATTGAATTTCTAAATGTCTCAATGAGACATGAGTGGTGGTGGAGCGATAGAGTGGTTCTATACAGTCAACATAACGTGACAGTCCCATAGAGGGAATTACACCACCGCTATATAGCCCAAGGAAGCATCGACACTTCCTGTCGGCTTTGACACATTTCCTGTGTCCTTATATTCGCAAAGGGGAGGCAAGCACCCCTACCAGCTAGGACTAGCAACCTGAATACATGCATCTTTCTGGGTATTGCCCATCATCAGTTCAGGGTAGCGTGTCCCCGCTAGCGGTGATGCTTACCAAGCCTTTGCGAATATGTCAATTTACAGTGAAATTTATTCACTGGTCACCGTAATATAAGGACACGGGAAATGTGTCAAAGCCGACAGGAAGCGTCGATGCTTCATAGGGCTATATAGCAGTGGTATAATTCCCTCTACAGGACTGTCACGTTATGTTGACTTTATACAACCACTCTATCGCTCCACCACCGCACATGTCTCGTTGAGACATTTAGAAATTCAATATTGAATCACTGACTCCAAAACATTTGAATCAATGAGGCAGCTGCTATAGTCATTTGCCTTGCTAGACATAGTAGCTAAAGCTCCCCGATAATAGCAATCCTTTTTACTATAGGCACAAAACCTGAAATTTGGGTGGGTAGGCTAGTCAATAACATTGACCTCACTACTTGATTGGAACTTATTTTATCGACCTGGAGAGGATGAAAGGCAAAGTTGACTTTAGCAGAATTTGAACTCAGGGTGTAAAGACAGACAAAATACAGCTAAGTATTTTATCCAGGGCATTAATGATTTTATCAGCTTGTCACATTCTCACCAGTACTAATAATGGTTGTTTTAATTTGGGAATAAGATCAATAATTTTGAGGGTATGGGGTTAATCGATACCATCAATCCTAGTACTGGGTGAAAGGAGATTTGAACTCAGAACACAGAATTGTAACTACAAATCTAATGATAATAATAATAATAATCCTTTATACTATAGGCACAAAGCCTGGAATTTGAGGGTGGAGATTATGTGATTACATCAGCCCCAAAGCTCAACTGGTACTTGTTCTATTGACCCTGAAAGGATGAAAGGCAAAGTTAATCTCAGTGTAATTTGAACTCAGAATGTAAAGACAGAGAAAATACAGCTAAGCATTTTGTCCAGCATGCTAAGGATTTTGCCAGCTCATGCTGCATCCAACTTTAGACCAATAACATGCCTTCCATTAATGTAGAAACTAATATCAGGTGCTTTGGTCAGTGAACTGTACAGATACTTGGGAAAATGCAGGCTGCTACCCACTGAACAGAAAGGGTGCCGAAAAAGGAGCTGGGGAATGATAATCTAATTATCAGGAACTGCAAGAGAAGACATACAAACCTGAGCATGGCATGGGATGATTATTGCAAATCATACAATATGATACCACACTCCAGAATAATAAGAACAATGGAAATGTATGGAGTAGCAGAGAATGTGAGAAGCCTTATATGGAATAGCATGAAATGCTGGACAATAGAATTGACAGCAGGGAAACAAATACTAGAAGAGGTGAAAATCAAGAGAGGAATCTTCCAGGGGGACAGTGTATTCCCACAGATATTCATGCTGGGAATAATCTCCTTGAGTGAAATACTACAGAAAACAAAGTTGGGGTATGACCTAGGAAGAGGTAAAGGAAAACTAAACCACTTGCTATTCATGGATGACCTGAAGCTATTCACAAAAACCAAGACAGAACTGAACAGCCTAGTCCAGTCTGTGTGGATTTTCTCCAATGATATTAAGATGGAGTTTGGACTCTCAAAATGTGCTACGATAGTGATGAGACGAGGAAAGCTTGCCAGAACAGAGGGTATATGGCTACCATGTGGTGAAATGATGAAAGTAATTCAACCTCAATCCAGCTATAAATACTTAGAAATACTTGAGACAGATGGAATCAAACACCATGACATGAAGTAAAAGACAAAATGAGAGTACCTGCGGTGAGTGAGAAAAATACTGACCTCAAGGCTGAATGCCAGAAACATAATTTCGGCAATAAACTCATGTGCAGTTGCAGTAGTTCATTATGGTGCTGGAATCCTGAAGTGGACAGAGGAGGAGCTAAAGGAGATGGGCAGGAAGTCAAGAAAGCTCCTAAAGATGTATGGAGCCCATTATCCACGTGCAGACACTGATTGCCTATACATGAAGAGAGCAAATGGAGGTATGGGACTGATAAGTGTAGATGACTGCATGCATATTGAATTCGAGAGTTTGATGAGATACCTAGCCCAAAGTAAGGAAACCTTGCTACAGACAGTTAGGAACAAGAGAGTATTGAGAACAGGAAAAAAAAGGGTAAACAAAGGAAGAAGTACAAAAAGGACATGAAGAAGAAATATACAAGAAGGGACTACACAATCAATTCCATATAACCACAACAGAAGTTGCTGGGAAAAATAGGTGGGATTGGTTGATGAAAAGAACCTTATACAAAGAGACCAAGAGCACTATGCTAGCAGCACAGAACCATACTTTGGCCATGAACTGGAAAGTCAACCTGAGGAATGAGCAAGTATCTCCGCCATGTCACATCTGCAATAGAGTGGATGAAACCATTGCCCATATCACAAATGAATGCCCTACACTTACCCAAAATCACTAATAGTGGCGACATGACCAGGTAGCGACAGTGCTACATTGGAAACTGGACGAAAAGTGAGGGCTAGAGAGAGACAAGATGTGGTATGAGAACAGACTGCAGTAAGCAGCAGGGTTAAAGATAAGCAAAATCATCTGTTTTCTGAATTCCAACAGATCAGGTGTTAGAGCATAACAGACTTCACTTAGTGGTGGTAGACAAGATGCATCACATATACTATATAGTCGATGTTGCATGCCCGTTTGACCCACAAATAGTCAAGAAGGAAGTGGAAAAAATACATAGATACAACCCTCTTAAGTACGAAATAACCTGGCTATAGAAAATGAAGAAGGTGAAGATAGTGCCAATTATTGTTGGGTCCTTGGGAACAGTATCAGAAGACATCAAGAGGAATATAAAGGAAATTGGAATAGAGTGCCCAGTAGAACTATTACAAAAGGTTTGCCTCCTTGGCATGACCAGAATAATCATGAAAGTATTAGATAGTTGAAAAGAATGGATTGCATGGTATTATAGGCTGCAGGTAGCAAGCCTGCTAAGCATGCAAAACTCCAGGAACTCCAACAAAACGTGTGATAAAGAGAAAATAATAATAATTCTTTCTACTATAGGCACAAGGCCTGAAATTTTGCGGAAGGGGTATAGATGATTACATCGACCCCAGTGCTCAACTTGTACTTACTTTATCAACCCCAAAAAGATGAAAAACAAAGTCAACCCTGGCAGAATTTGAAATCAGATCAAGAAGACAGATGAGACGCTACTAAGCATTTTGTCTGGTGTCTTAACAATTCAGTTGGCTCATTGCTTTAACAACAAATCCATAGAGCTTCAAAAGTGAGTGTGGTAGTTATTGTGATCGGTGCACTTGGGATCATCTCAAGAAGAGCAATATTCTGGCATCAAAAGCTGTAAATACCAAACTTCATAGGAAGTATTTGGTTGGCAGCAATACTTGGAACAGCTGTTGTGTTGAGAAAAGTGCTACATCTCTAAGCTGCATGGTGGAGTTCTGATAAATCAGAACTTAAATGAATAATAATAATAATAATAATAATAATAATAATAATAATAATAATAATAATAATAATAATACGAAGAAGAAGAAGAAAAAGAAGAAGAAGAAGAAGAAGAAGAAGAAGAAGAAGAAGAAGAAGAAGAAGAAGAAGGTCTCAAATATTGGCACAAGGCCAGCACTTTTTTAATGGGCTTTTAGTTGATAACATTGATCCCCAGTGCTCAACTGGTATTTGTTTTATCAACCTTAAAATGATGAAAGATAAAGTCAACCTCAGCAGAATGTAAAGAACTGTAATAAATGCCACTGATTTAGTTACAAAGCCAGTAATTTTGAGGGGGAGGGGAGTAGTTGTAACCATGAACTACCAGCAGTTGACTGGTTTATAGTTTATCAACCCTGAAAGGTTGTAAGGCAAAGTTTACCTTGACAGCATTGAAAGACTAAATGTCAGATGTTTGAATAAATACAATAAGGCATTTTTTTTTTATACTCTAATAATTCAGCCATACAAGGACTGGTAATGCCTCCTTGTAGTACAGCTGGTGATTTCTGGAAGTTGCCAATAGTTCCCAGGTTTAATTAAATCTCTCCAGAATAGACTATTCAGTTGATCTCCAATGGTGCTTAGGGTCTCTCAAAGGATGTTGTTGCTCATACAGAATGCAAGACTTGACATAACACCAACAGCATTGCCTGTCAGGTAGAAAAGTGTGAGCACCTGACAATATACCTGATGCCAACACACCCAATCTAAATGTTCTTTTCTAAATATTTTTTGCAGCCCTTGTAGCCAATAAAGAAATCATCATCATCATCATCATCATCATTACTACTACTACTACTACTACTACTACTACTACAGAAGGCTAATCAATTATTTGCTTATGAATGACCTCAAGCTGTATGAGATGCAGATGACAAACAACTGGATACTCTGGATTTTCTGCAGTGCATGTAATTCAGAAAGGAAAGTGGAAAGAAATATTGTTTGGAAAAATGCCCCAAGGCAATGTTGAAGAGAGCGAAATTAATAAAAACTCCTAATATCATGTTTGATAACAAAATAGTGGAAATGGAATTAATCTGAAAATGAAATTGTAAACAAAAATTAACTAAACAG
The DNA here is from genome assembly GCF_006345805.1 of Octopus sinensis. Taxonomy (NCBI): domain Eukaryota; kingdom Metazoa; phylum Mollusca; class Cephalopoda; order Octopoda; family Octopodidae; genus Octopus; species Octopus sinensis. The sequence continues at coordinate 120,842,116 of NC_042998.1, forward strand.
ATTTCAAGAAATACACTTATAGTTGTAATGGTTAAAGCTAGCCAAAGAATGTGAATGAAAGAAAGCATTAGGAAGGTAATATTCTAGATGCACTAGATTTGCCAAAAATAAAATAATTATTATCAGTACACACTTCTAGTGAAAAAAATGGTAGATGGAGTATTCTCAACAAGAAGATACTGTATTTTCTGACATGTAGTATAAACATTCAAGCACCATCACTATCTTTCCAAACCCTGCTGCATTTCACATAGAATTTTTACTCCTCCAAAGTTGACTTGGTGTATAAATTGACTTACTTCTTTTACCTGTAAATTTTGGTTTGAAAAATTTGACTTATATGCCAAAAAATACAGTAAATGAATTAGCAAGTCTAAACGGAAACACAAGAAAAATTGAAAACGAAGACATCAGAAGTGTTTAGTATCTAACAAGTGTGTCTGCACAAGGGACAGACTGAAGTTAGATACTTATTTGAGTCCTTGAAGTTTAGTGTTGACAAAAACTAAATGGACTTTTTAGTCAACCCATTATATAAAATAGCTTAATGTATACACACTGTTGAAAGGCCAGTTAATGTAGTATTTGCTCTGGGATAACATCTGTTATGTTAAAAACAATAAATATCAGAGAGAGACAAAAATTCACGCCAGCAGCAATCAGCGAAAGCATCAGATGCATTTTAATCATTTTGGGGCTTTTTTGCTGCTATTGTCACAAATTTTCATCTCTCTCTCTCTCTGATATTTATTGTTTTAAAAATACAGTAAATCCATAAGTGTTGTTACCTCAGAACAAATATTGTATTAAGTGGCTTATCAATAGTATGTATATATTAAATATGGTACATAGATAGCTATTTTAATTAAATACTGCCTCAAGATATAGAAATAGTTTGAAGCACTGCATACATTATATAGCGTATATTCAATACAGAAAATGCTCCTACTAAGCACTGCATTCGTCCATTAAAAACTTTTAAAATAGAAAATAACATTACTAGGCACCACATTCTTATTACATAAAATACTCTCATTACATTATAAAGCATACAAAAAAAAAAGATAAAACACTGTACCTTCCCAGAACACACAGAGCTGTGCTCAATGCTACAGTGAAACATTATTATTAACTGGGTCTCAGTCAAGTACTGCTGTCAATTTAATTAACTAACTCTGTCCCTGCGAATTTCTGGTTTTGGGTCTATGTTAGAAACAATTATCACTAATAGGGCAGCATTAACACAGGAATT
>NC_042998.1:121160867-121178367 GCF_006345805.1 Octopus sinensis
TATATTATGACGCACTCTTTTCTCTGCAATACACCATATGTGTATCATGTCCTTGCCTTATAACAAACACGTTGATAGACAGCAACAGTTACACCTGAGAGATTTTAACGCAGATGAACACGACCTATTCATTTAATAACGGGGTTGTTTATGCTTGAAAGGCTCTTGGATTTACCCTAATATCCCTACTGTTGTTTGGTTCCTTGACTCCTGTAACACTTGCGGCATTGAAAAATATTGCAATTTGTTGATTACAAGATTCACTGGGTTACTGATTTCTTATATAGGACATGAGATCTTAGATGAATTAGATAAGAGGAAAAGGCACGTTTTGTGTTCATGCTTTTCTCATTTATATCACTTGTGTAAACGAAGTGAAATTGTCCAAACCTAGGATCGACATTAGGTCGTAGAGCTTTTGTAAATCACTGCGAATATACACTCTGACCACTAATGGTCGATGTATGAGACAATATTGTTTTGTTCGTTATATTCAGTTTCATTGAAAACTTTTAACTGCCCACTCATATAATGCTAGATTTTATTTTTAATGTTTTTTTTTGTAGCAAAGCCAAGAGGAAAAGAATGGGATTGTTACTAAGTTCTCCGAAAATATTCGCATAATTATTATCAAACTTTCCTTTTTTTCCCTTTCTTTACTATTTAAATCAGGGGTTCTCAACTGTTTATTTATTTATTTTATCTATGGACCCCTCTGATTACCATTTTTATTCTGATGGACCCTCGTAGCCATTTGATGTTTAAAAACTACATTTAGAAAAGCTTCTTTCAAAATTCCTATTTTGTTATTCACTCAATAACTTGTGTATGTTGAAGTAAGCAAAAGTTTTTCATGGGCCCTTAAAATACTATTCTCGATATCTAATCTACTAGTGTTGCGTGGACCCCCAAAAATCTTGCTTATGTTTACATCTCTCTAGATTTGTGGAGTTTTCTTGAATGTCCATGATGTCTACTTTCAAAATAGTCTGTAATTTTACACATTAGATAACTCAATGTGTTGCACTGAGTTTTTCTTCCACTTGCATAGTTCCATGTAGATCCAAGATAGAGCAGTGGGAATGATCAAGTAGTAGAAATCTGCATTAGTACACGTAAGATGTATTAACTGTAGACTATACGTAATCCAACGTCTATACCTTTTGTCCATCAAGCAACAATTGGCCTTGTGTCAGGTCACAGGTAATTATTAAATTGAAGAAATAAAATGATACCTCCACTGATATGTGGTCATATATATGTGCTTTGTTTGCGCTGACATAAAAGTCAAGTTTATAGGGAATGTATGGTGATGATGTGCATGCTTTTCCCATGGGCATTGAATGACATTTTCAACAGGAAACTGAATTGTATAAGCAGTTTCTCCTCAATATCTTCCCTGTGCGTATAATAAAAATATTTCTTCATTAAATAATTGTTTATTTGATATTTAAAATAGATTTATATTAAATGATAGCATCTACATTTTTATTGTTATTTCGTAAGATGAAGCTTGAGAGAAAGATTTCTTTAGACCAGATACGAGGAAATTCCTATAGCGAACAGGTAGTCAGACGAATCTATTTGCTTTTTACTTGCGTAGTCTAGAGGAAAAGATAATGTTTAGAGCCTCTTCACAGGCCCTTAACTTATCGTTAAAAAAATAGTCTTCTTCATTAAGAATTGAGCTCTAAATAGTAAAAAAATGATCTACAAAATATGAAGTGTGGTGCCTTACAATATTTGTACTGTACAGTACAAACGCTAAATCCTTCTAGTGACCAAAGTTGTTCAGTCCATGCCAATCGTAACTTTAAAGTTACCTGTTTCCATATTTGGTATGCACCAACAAAGGTTCAGCAAAAATTATGAAGTCCCTAAGATGTTCAAAACTTCACTAAGTTCCAGCAGAAGATTTAGCATTTAGACAAGTATCTTGCATCAAATCAAGTATTCTCTTAAAGAATTCTCATAATCTTGGCAGTCCTTGATTTCTAAAGAAATGTGGCCATTTCTTTAGAAACAATTACTTTTAAGTATTTAATATTTATAAGTGACCAGCATCATAAGGGAAAATAAAATGAAGTAATGGCCATTCCATTAATGACGAAGAACCATATAATATGATCCCGTGTCACACTGTCCTTGAAGGTGAGATGTCAGTGTGACATGTTGAGATTAAAAAATTTCTTTGTTTTTTTTTATAAGTAAAAACATCTACCAGCACTGTCAAAGAACTGGTCTTCAGTAAAGTTTTTAATGACTTGGAGAAAGAAGAGCAGCTTCTATGACCTTTTTCAAAGTCTGCAAGGCAGGCAAAAAGAATGCTATCCTCAAGCCAGAGACCTTGGCCAAAGGCTTACAACAAAGTGGACTCTTTTGAAGACTCTGGAGGACTAAGGAGTGGTGTTAGATTAGACAACAGATTAAATTTATCTCCTTTAAAATGAGATTAGTCCCTCTGATAGATTTCTACATAGCTTCTGTCTACAAAATTTCATTTACTAGGCTTTGGCTGACTTCAGCTGTGGGAGAAGACTCTTGCCCAAGATGCCATGCAGTGCGATCAAAACCACTTATTTGTGAATCAAACATTAAATATATCGTCATGCTTACATCCATTTAGTGGCCATTATAAAAATAAGATACAAGAGAAAAAAATCAATTTGAAATATATGAAACTTAACATTGCTTCTGTAAAAATTTTAAAATGCCATTATCAATAGCTCAAAGGGCATCGAAAAATCAAAAAAGCCAAAAAAGTATTCTTTACACTAACTGATAGAATTATGTTAAATTTTCACATAAATCCTTCTGTTTTTTAGTTTTAAGTTCATATTAATATCAGTATTAGTTGTCATGGTTGTATAACTGACTCAATGATGAATTTCCACTGAGATTAAATAATCCTTGCAGTATTTTATTTCATATCAGGCATATCTGGAAGACTACCAAAATTATGAGGAAGAGGCTATGCCCATGGCCTTTGCAAGCCCTCCATGACAAGTTAGACTGATGCTATTAACATTCTGTTTAAATTGTAGCATGTCAATGACTGCAACAGGGGTAAATCTCAGAGAACTGACATTTGGACACAGAACTAAGTATATATTTGTTAGTGCTGAATACACCATAGGTGATGAGAAGAAGACAGAAATGACTTAGGAGTGCCTGAATGGAAAGTAGCATGAACCCAGCCTATTCGGAAAAGCAGAGGGGCATTGTAGTAACAGTAAAAAACGGCAGAGAGAGGAGACAAGTCTGTGGATCCAAGCTGAAGTCTATCTGTCAGACTTTATACCAATCAGTAGAATGGCCTTTCTCTGGATGTACTCTAGAATGTCTGTGTGTGGCAGCAGCATTCTCCCTAGTGTAGAAGCAGTACCATCCAAACTCTGTAGTTTGTTGATGGCTGGAATATTTTCAGTCTCTGAAGAGAAGGGCCAGTCTTTGAGATGCAATTTTAGCTATATTAAGAATGTGCCTTGAGAGATTCTAGCATTTGGAGCAATCTTGAAGGCTATAGTTGCATGCTGTACATGTTTAAGAAGTGTAAAATTCAATGTTTTGATATGAGCAATGCTTGCATTTTTTTTTTATACAAAATCATTTAGTATACCAAAGTGAAGGTATAAATATTTTGAAATTGACTTGAAAAGAAATTGTGTTGAAACTGCAACATTGCACCATAGTAGAGTCTTAGTATTAATTTAGAACACACATATTCTGTTATACTCACTTTTGATTTATTTTATAATATAGTACAATAAGGCCATTGGCAATATTCCACTGTGTCCACAATCATACAGTGGCTGGTATCAGTAACTAGATTACAGATGTACAACAAAACCTTTTGATCTTAATAATATATACTGTTAAAAAATATAACAAATGTCAATATAATAGCAAATGTGTGTTTTACATGACTATCATCACTCTACATATGCTAGCATGTAAGGTAATAATCTGGATGATTGGAGCATCTGACAAAATGCCTTCAGATATGAGATAGTATCAAAAGTTACCAGACCAGTTACATTTAATAAAAAATAACTTATTTATCTATGTTTTAACATCATCTCCTTCAAAATACTCACCTAGTGCAGCAACACAGCAGTCCCAGCATTCCTACCACTTTTAGAATCTGGCCTGGAAGTTCTTTTCTGTGAGTCAAAGACCTTTTGCAATTTACTCTGGATCTTGACAACAGAGCTAAAACAGTGACCTTTGAGCTGCATTTTCATCTTGGAGAAGAAATGGGAGTCCACAGGTGCTAAATCTGGTGAATAGGCTGGGTGTAGAAGTGATACCATGTTGTTTTTGGCAAGGAACTTGCGAGTGAGGAGAACTTGGTGACAGGGTGCATTGTTGTCATGAAGAATCCAGTTCTTTGCACTCCACAAATCTGGTCGCTTTCACCAAATGTCCTCCCTCAGATGTTTCAAAACACCACAGTAGAACTCATGATTGACAGTCTGACCCTGGGATACAAATTCTCAATGCACAATACCACAGATGTGAAAAACAAAATGATAAGCACGAGCTTCATTGAGCTGCAGTTCTCTCGTACCTTCTTTGGTCATGGAGATGAAGGCCTCTTCCATTGTGACAACTGCTGCTTCATCTCAGGGTCATACCCATAGATCCAACTCTCATCACTGGTGATGATCCTTGACATGAAGGATGGGTCATCAGCAGCATGCTGACGGAGATCTTGACAGACTTCAACACGATGTTCTTTCTGCTTAGTGGTCAGCAGATGGAGGACAAACTTGGACAAATACTGCATGTTCAATTCAGACATTAGGATTGCCTGCACATTAGCAATGTTGTTGATTGACCTCCAATGATCTTCATGCACAAGCTGGTGAATTTTTTCACATTTCTGAGGGTGACACCCATGGCAGGTCTTCCAGATCACTCATTGTCTTCCAGGAAAATTCTTCTGCTTTTAAAGGACATGTGCCACTCAAAATATTGTGTACAACCCATTGTGTCATCACCATAAGCTTGCTCAATGTCTTTTTAGCCGACTTTCCAAATTTATTGCAAAATTTCACGTTGGATCTTTGTTCTTGTCCATGACAAAATCACATACTACAACATACATATGATCACAAAAACACAAATTTCACAACTTATGAAATAAACACAGTGATGTCACTGGACACACTCTCTCATGAAGGTCACTACTAGCACTCACTGCACATACAACCATGTACTGCCATCTGTTGGCATGCTACAAAACTAGTTTGGAAACTTTTTGATACTACTTGTTCCTGCTATTTATAATCTGAATTCAAATTCCATTGAGATTAATTTTACTTTCAGCCTTTCAGAGTCAATCAAATAAAAGTACCAGTTAGGTACTGGGCTTCCCAAGCTTCTTCAAACAAGAGACTTTGACTGACAATCCTGAATGTATATTCAGTTTATACTTTGAGAGAGTATGAGGATAATAAAACTCAATTTCTGCTAGTATTTCTGAGGATCAATAATCCTAGATATTATTTGCTTTGTAAGAAATGTATCTGACAAAAGCAGAGGGAAGAAATGTACTGATTTTTAAATTTTTATTCTGTGCTGATCTATTAAAAAAATAACCTACTACTCCAGTAAAGCCCCAGGCCAACCAAAGCCTTGGGAGTGGATTTGGTAAAAATAAAATGAAAAAAAAAATATTGTGTGTGTATGTGTGTGTGTGTGAGAGTTTGTCTTGACCATTAAGTGATGATTGTAAACAAACATCATCATCAACATCTTTTAACATCCCTTCTTCATGCTGGCATGGGTTGGACTGTTTGACAAGAGTTGGCCAGCATGAGGGCTGCCTGGGCTCTATTTGTCGGTTTTGGCATGGTTTCTATGGCTGGATGCCCTTCCTAATACCAACCACTTTACAAAGCGCACTTGGTGCTTTTATGTGGCACTGGCACAGTTGCTTTTACATGGCACCAGTACCCATGAGCTCACAAGATTAGGATCACTTGGCTGAGGGAGGTATGTAGAGGACATACTTGTATGCATGGACTGATCTTCATTTCCAGTCTTCCATAAAATGACATGTTTAGCAAAGGGAAAATATTACCTTGCAGCAAATTCAATCTGATCAACACAAGCACAGAAAAGTTGTCAAAATGATGATGAACCAATATTGTAGCACTGCTTATACATTAGTATGCCATACATATTCACTAATCCACAGACAAGCATTTAAAAAATAACTGATTACTTAATTGCTAAAAACACATTTACTGATAATGTTCAAGAACTGGTCTTCAGTATTGTTTGTGTTTTTGATGACTTAGAGGAAGGTGAGCAACAACTGTGACCTTTTCAGGACTGGTAGAGGAAAAGAGGGAGTTACTTCCATCACCAACTTTGATTAAATGCCTGCAACAAAGTGAACTTGCTAAAGGTGCCAGAGACAAAATGACGGTGTTAAACTGGGTGACAGGATAAAGTCTACCAGCAAGGAGAGGAACAATCCCTCCAATAAACTTCCATATAGCTTTCATCTATGAAATTTTTTTCATAAAATTTCACAGCAAAATCAAATCAAAATTTAAGTTGATTAATTTGTTATGAGAAATAAAAAATTCAATATTTTTGACACTTTAAGGTCAACGCCAGTTTTGAAAAACAGAGATGCAAAGAGGAGGGGAGAGCAAAAATGACAGTGTGTTTAGTAGAAAATGATGAGTAGAATGGTGTGGGAGGAAAAAGCAAAGAGAAGGAGTAGTGAAAATTACTAGGGTACCAAATCAGTTGAAAGCTTGATCAGGTGGCATTGACTAAGGCTATGGTAGAGGATACTTACCCAAGGTGCTCTGCAGTGAGAATAGACCAAAAGCCACATAGTTGCAAAATGAACTTCTTCACCACGTGACCAACTATAATTTGTTCTGTCTGCCTTGAGATTGCAACAATCACTACTTTAAATAAAGAGAGTTTGGAGAATGTCCAAATAAGTTTAATTGCCATGAAGAGTAGGAAGTTTAATATTTCAAGCTTTGCCCTTCAACCACATGAAGAATAACATTAAGGAATTATATATTATCAATCATGCTAACAACTCATTTATCTCTTCTATTCTTTGGTGAAGATCAAGATTTGTATACATTAGATTTTCAACTCTCCATGCAATGAACTCTTTGCTTTATTGTTGCCAATACAAGCCCATGTCAGTTTCCAAGGAATCTAGAATTTATTCTGCTCTACTAAAGTTACTGTGTCTGCTCCACCCCACTCTCTAAGTGCCATATCAAGAGACATTAGCAATCATGGACCTTCCTACCAAAGTTTGAAAATTCATGATTTGTTTTTCCTTGAATCATAATTCATGAGTAGGGAACATATAGATGTAGCAGTGTTTTTTTCCATTGCTTTCTGCTGGTTTATTTATAGTTTACTCTACGAGTCTCCTGCTCTTCTGAGTTTATCATCAAAGTGTAGGGCCTAATTTTAACAATTTGTTAGGAGTCTGGTTCACATAACATCCAGACATTCCACACATACATCAGTGAGCCTGTGTGATACATATCTAGGAGCTTGTCTTCTCCAAGTCGTGTATGCCTTAGCCACAGGATCATCTGTTATTTGTCCCGTAATTAGGGCCCTTGACAATACAACCGTCCTGAACCAGAGCAGTCCTGGAAGTAATAATGCTCCCCAAAACTTCTGAATTCCCAACCTGGAGCCTCATCACCAGATGCAGTCTAATATTTTACCAAGGACAGATTGTACACTTTATTAAAATAATTTTTTTTTAAATAGATAAAATATATAAGTATGTTTACATTAATGATTGTATCCTGCATTAACTTAAATACATTTATTATATATGTAATACTTAAAAAAAAATTTTTTATTGCCGTCTATATTGGTTCAAGGTTCCAATATCCTAATTACTGGTTCATTGTGTTTCTGATGGTAAAAATAATAAAGGAGTGTTTGCAGAACATATATTACAAAAGAGTGCTGAAAGAACAATAGTTTTTCTATTTTCTCACTGATATATATTAACAAGATTTACACATCCACTCACTCATACATATGGGCATACAGTGGACATCTATACAGTTTTTTTAAATTCCATTGAAAGCATATTTGGTCAACTCAAGGCTATAGTAGAAGACACTTGAGGTACCATGTAGTGCAATCAAACAGCAATTCCTGCAACTAAACATGTAATAAAGTATCATGACAATTTATCAAAACTGCTTTATAGTGAACTTTTTCATTGGACCTCTTTCTTTTATTTTTATGGAAGTGAATTTCATAGAATAATTTTATAAAAATATTATTTGACAAAATAATTATGACTATTGAATACAGATTGCAGATATTTTTTAACATACTATAGTGTTAGTGCCATAGGAAAAACACCTAGTACACTCTTTGAATCAGTTGATATTAAGAATGGCATCCAACTGTAGAAACCATGCCAAAGCTGACATTAGAGATTGGCAGAGCCCTCTGGCTTATTCATGTCAAATGTCCAACTCATACCAGCATGGAAAAGGGGACATTACATAATGACGATTTAATCTGAAAGCAAATTTTAAATATTGACTAATTTATTATATAAATATTATTCTACAGATTACAACAGTTTTAATCCATTTGATACCTAACCACCTAAGACTGCCTTCGATTCTATGATACAAACTTGCTGTTTTAAAGTAATCTAAATTAAATTTATCAAAATTTCATGTTAATTTATGTTTCTGCCTGAGTAAGGACAAAGTTATTTTATTAGATATTCCATCATTTTCAAAATTAATTGAAACAAAGGCAGTGTATTTCAACAGAAATGTAATAACAAAAGAGTTAAATATGCAATAATCTTTAATATCAAATAAAAGCAGAGAATTTCCATTTGGAAATCTAATTAAAAAAACAAAAAACATTCAGCCTACTTTAAATTTTGTGAAGGATATAAAGGTTAATATACATAAATATGTGTGGCCTATATGTGTGGGTGAATGGGTCAGATTTGAAAAAGTGCATGAAATGTTTAATTCATTAACTTTTAATGTAGAATAATCACAGCTTGATTGTTCTACACATTACAAAGCAAAAAAAAAAAAAAATTATTACTAATTTCAACTAGTCAATGACCAAACTAGTTTTGATTGGTTGTCCTATAGTAAACTATTTTGCAAAATAATATATTTTAAAAGAATATCTCTAATCTGTTGCACTGATTTTATACTAAAAATTATTTTTTATTTAACATTATTCTACTGATTCACTAAAAAATTATTTGATTAAAAGTTGTTTCAGTAAGAAGTTGGCATAATATTAAAAAAAAAAGGGCAGCAGATGAAATTCTATTTGATAAAAAGTCATGCCATGACTCAATACACCCAATTCTCACACACCTGTTAACTCTACTGTATGTGTCTCACTTCCCACATCTTGAATTAAACACTTCCTCATGACTTCTTCCTAAGAATCGAAATGCATCCTTCTCTCACAAAAACTTCCTTTCTGTTCATATTTCACTTTAATCACTAAAGTACAGGATGCTGAACTTTTTGGATCAGATGACAAAAGACCAAGATACTTGGCACCTTGCTGCCCTCAAGAAGACCCATCCTTCACAGAAGTGTTAAGGCTGCAGCCCCTAGTGAAGAGAATTGGCCTGTAAGAGCCCTGTAAATTGCACTCATGCTGGTGTCATGCAGAAGTGTTCTTACCAATGCCATGTTAAAAGCAATGAGCACATACGTCAAGTGGTTGGCATCTAGCCGTAGAAACCACATTAAACCAGTCTAGAACCTGTGCAGCTCTCTAGCTTGCCATCTCTGGTCAAACCGTCCAACCCATGCCAGCATGGAAAATGGACGTTAAAGGATGATAATGATGATCCCTGCGTCTTATAGCCAGAGCTAAAATACTAGGAAACAAATACTCAGTCAACTAAATTTTATGAAAGCAGATTTTGAGAGGAGAAAACAGAATAACTCAGACAATGTCCGGGACATTATTAGATGGTGGTTGATAACAAAAGGATGGTAGAATGTATGAGGGTCGGATGAAAGGTTCATGGGTTGACCAAGATACCCTCATGAAATGTGACCAAATGAGGTTTATTTTACAACATAGTACCGCTTGCAGTCCTCATGCATCTTTCATTGGTGTTGCAGCACTTGGATCCAATTAGTGAAGAAGCTTTCTTGCTGTTGGTCAAACTAAGTCATTAACAGCAGATATGACATCCTCATCATTGCAATACTGGTTCCCAGCCAAGTTTTTTCCATGATTGTCAAATGGGGTTAAATCAGAATAGGGAGGGTGATCAACCAGTTCAAACTCACAGCCATTGACACAGAGGACTTCAGTCCTGGAGCATTGTCCTCATGAAAGAAGACCCTTTCCTCAATTTTCCTGAGTGTTTGGTCTTGATACCTTTTTGTAACTGCCTCAACAAGTTGAGATAATATTCTCCATTGATGGTGTGGCCCTTCTGAAGATAGTCAATAAACACAGTGTCTTTTGCATCTCAAGAAGAAAAAAAAAACTAGCATTGGTCTTCTTTGTGACAGGTGAGGAGTACATAGATTGTCTCTGTGTTTCTGGCTCAAAGTGATGAGTCCAACACTCATCTGGGGTTAGGAAACGTTTAAGGAAACCAACTGGACCTGCCTGAAACAATGTCAGATTTTTGTGATGTGATCAGTCTAGTGCACTTTTGATCAGGCAGAAACCTTCATCATGCAGAGTTCATTGTGTAGAATATTCTCAACATTCTCATGGGATAAGCTAATAGCATTGGCTATTTGATTTATAGTCAATCACCTGTCATTTATCAATACGTGGTGAACACAATCAATGTTTTTCCCAGTAACATTTGCAAGACATCCACACCCTGGGTCATCTTCAAGACTCTCCCTTCCCCTCCTAAATTTAGCTGCCCACTTTTGTACAGTTCATAATCATGAACAGCATGTAACTAAAGGCCCTCAAAGTTATTAGAAATGCTAGACTCTACATTCTATTTTGAGTTAACAATATCCTAGCCACTTTGCTGGGTTACAAAATAGTTCAGCTGAAGATTAAGATGTGCAATAGAATACAGTTGAATATATAAGATATTGCCACTGCTACAACAAACATTGTAGACAACATCTAGAACAGTGGCTCCTAAAGTGGGCAGTGGAAAGATCCTGGGGTTGGGGGGACATTGAAGAAAAGTAGGGCAACAATAGGGTAGCCAAAAGGGGATGATGGATGTAAAAACAAACAAAATAACGGGTTAATTAGGTTAAGTTTTATTTGTGAAATACTGTTGTTTTGAATTTGCTGCAGAAATGGTCTATGTTTGTGGCAGTGAGTGGGTGGGAGACTAGGAATATAGCCTGGGTGCCAAGGGAGTGGTAGCCAGAAAAGTTTGGAAACCACTGATCTAGAACATGACCATCTAACTGAGTTGTAAAGACTCACTCACCAACACACATCTGGAACTGACACAAAAATGTATTATATCATCTTTATGCCTATTCTACTGTTAATACAATGGCTTTTGTTCCTCTAACCTAGCTACTTGTATGCCACCTCCATTATATGCATCATCTCTAGTTTTTTTAGTTTTTTCCAAGAAAAGTAATTATTGGATTGTTCTGGAGGAAGTGGCTGTGCTCAAGGCCATCTTCTCATCACCACTACTTCCAATACAGTACCAACTCTCTTCATTTTCCTTCTTGCCAATATATTTCTCATATATAACTTAGATTAAGCTACAATCTTGTTAGTCTTTGATGTTTTATGACACTGTACCATTCTCTTGCCTAAACCAATTAAAAAGAAAAGCAAAAATATCTGTAACTCCCTTTTAATCCATACCTGAACCAGCTGAAATTGAAGTTAAACAACCACATTGATCATTCCAATTTGTTATGTGTCTCTAGAATAAACAGCTCAGAATATAGCTGGGCTCCATATGAAAATGGCTTTGGTTTGATTTCCTGTGACATTTACATTAAGGACTTTATTAATATGAAGCAAAATGTCAGAGAATTGTAGTTACAGATTTCAGTTGTCAAGAACTTAGTATTTACTTTGCAGTACCTGACTACAAACATTTTAAATAATAGATATCTTGTTAAAACGAAAGCTAGAGTTTATATAGAGAAACAACAATAAGATCAGCTGTAAAATAGTATGTTTATGAATTAGAGAGCAAAATAACTTCCCTACACAACACAAATATCAAGAATTATTCAGTTCATTATCATTTTAGTACCCCCTTTTCTATGCTTGCATGGGTCAGATGAAATTTCTTGAGGTGGAGTTTCTATACCTGGATGACTTTCTTGTTGCCAACTTTCACCTGTTTCCAAATAAGGCAATACTTCCCTATGACCAAACAGGTCTTCCTAGAAGATTGAAAATGAAGAACACTGCCTTCATTATGGTGACACTCATTTACAACTAATACACTATGTCCAGGTAAGACAGTAACACACACGTGATGGGCTTCTTTCAGTTTCTGGTTAACAAATCCACTGAGAAGGCTTCAGTCAGCCCAAGGCTACAATAAAAGATATTTGCCTAAAATGTTACTGAATCCAGAACCATGTGGTTGGAAAGCAAACTTTTTACCACACAACCATACTTGTGCCTAAAAGTTAAATAGCCAAATGTTTGAGTTTCATGATCTGCAATATATTTATTTCATTACATGAATTGATGAGATGTGGTCACCGCTAAACTCAGCGAAGGCAAACTAACTCTAAATTGCAATAGAGTATCTAGTATAGTTGTAAAAAGGTCATTCACTACAGTCATTGGGAATTTTCTTTTTTATTATATCAGACTAGCTATTTTGACCTGTGCTTCGCTCGGGTTTTGGTGGTGATAGCAACCAAACAGTCTCTCTGAGCGACTTGCAACCCTTCTCACACCATTGGCTGCCCCATTTTACCCCACCAGTGTAAATTTTGGTGCCAATCCGACCCCATCTACCGCCCCTTAAGCTGTTTCCATCCCAAAATGAGACAAATAATCAAGAAATCAAACAACTTTTTTGCTTTTCGGCTTTATAGATATTGATGATGAGGAAATACAATAGAACTATCCGATCCATGCTAGCAGCAAATGTAAACTGATGGGGATTCTAGTAACAGTTGAGATTGAAAGTTATTGAAAAAAGTTGTTTGTTTCAAAAGTTTTGAAAGACTGAAGATTGTCAAATATTTTGTGCCTTTTTTATGCTAAGAACAAGGCCAATTCTAGTGAGAAAATTCATTTTGAATTTTAAGGATTCATGTAGCAGCAACAGTGTAAATTCAAGATAGAATCCCAGAACTTAAACCTTTAGCATTCAGTTTACTTTGTTACATGTAATGCTTACTTATTCACATTGTTTCAATTAATCTTGCATTATCTCACAGTTTTAAGGTTTTGGTGATGTCATTTATTTTTAGACTGATAATTAGGGTAGGTCTGGCCAGTTTGAGCATAAACAGGCAAAATATTTTGGTTAGATATGGTCAGTTTAAATGTAGCATATTTAATTATATTTACCTAACTGTACATTGCATAATAATGGTTAATTTATGCCTGTTTTCATCAGACATTTCTAGAATTATATGAATGATAGCTTTCTGATGAAACACTATGAATGATTCAAGAAAAACAAACACACATTTTATCAAAGTCAAATTTGGATAGAATATGTGAAATCACTAAAAAAGCAAAAACAATATAACTAAGCCTTATCTAAGAAACTCAGGTAAAGTGTAATTAATCATCTTAAATTAACTAACTCTAATCTCATGTTCAAAGTACACTTTTTTTCTTCAGGATTCAATCAGTTAACCTCGTAAATGTTACAGTTGTTTGTTACTATCATCTTTAGGCTAAAAATACCGAAGAAATTACACAGACTGGGTTATCTAAGTTCTTCAAATTTCAAACTGATTCTAGTTGGCAGAAGCCATACCTTCACTAGGGCAGTAATTGAAAGCATGTCATAAAATATTTTTAATTTTTAAAAAAATTTTGTCAAAAACTGACAAATATTTTAGGCTAAAAAGGAAAGGATAGAAAGTTATTTGTAATAGTTTTAGATCATTCATCTCCAACTCCACTTGTATTAAAATGCCTGTATGTAAATTAAAGTCCCACCAGATATTTCATTATTGATAATATAAAACCCATTTAGATAAACTTACATAGTTTTATGAAAGAATATTTTGTCAGTATCAGCATTTACATCAATTTTCCATACTGGTATGTTTTGATGGGCTGTCACAGTTCAAATCAGTTCTTAATTGGAATTATTGCCTTCCTAGATACATTGGAAGAACATGCCTCATTTATATGTGCCATTTCTGGCATGGTTTCTATGACAATGCTTCTCCTAACATTAATCACTTTACAGAATGCACTGGGTAGATTTTTATCAAGGCACCAGCATTTGAGAGATTGCTATGTATCTTGTGAGTCTAAAGATTCCTATGAAGTCTCCATAATTTTCAAAAAATGTAACCAAGAGTGCAAATAGAAAGGATGTGATAAACAAGGACTATGAAAAAAAGAATATGCATATGAGCAAAACCAGAAAAACAATGATGGTATGATAGTTAGGAAAAGTGTATGAGCAGCTTGATCAAATAACAATAAAGACATAAGAAAGCAAGTGTAGATAGCAACAGAAGGTAAGAGTTGCAGGGTTAATATAAGAGAAACCATGATACTTACATATTGTTTGAGAGTAGAAGAATGACTAGAAAACAGCATAAGCAGTGTGATAGGATAGTAATAAAGATGTATCATGGGTAGCAATACAAAATAAGAGTGGTAGATGTCAACTCAGTCACATGGAGAATGATGGTTGGTAGTGGAGGGTGAGTGAAGATAGTGAATATAAATAGATCTAATGCCATCCTTTGTTACATAGGTGTCATGATGGTAGGAATAATGTGGGGAGAGAGGTAAGGTGACAGTAATAATGGAAGGATTATTATAAACAGATAAGATGCCACAGGCAGCAAATTGTCAGTAGACAAACTCATAAGGAATATACTGAGCAAGTGATCTAGGTATGTATTCCAGGGTCTGTCACCACTATATTAATGATTGTTTTGCTATGCTTGTGCAGATGGATGCACATTCTTGAGCACTGCATGCTGCCAATTACCACAATTCTTTGTCATCTTTGAGAGGTTGACTCCGTGAGGCCATCTTTACCACTTCATTCCAAGCCTTTCCACAGGTTCCACTACTTCATGCTCTCACCATTTCTTTATGCAATTGACACCCTCCACATGCAGTCCATGCTCATACCAGTCTTGGCACTTGTATGTTACATCTGATTCCACTTAGGCTAGCTCATCTCTCATTTAATTTGTACTTCATCATTCCTGTACACTAACATCACTCACCCAGCAGAGCATGCTCACTTCATTTCTTTCCAGCTATTTAAGATCTACCACACTGTTTTCAACACTTGCATTTTGCATTATAAATTTCATTTTGCATCATAATTTTACCTTTCAATGAGAAACCTTTTGTCACCAGTAGAGATAATAGTTCCTTGAATTTTCTCCACACTGTTCTAATTCTGGTGACTATGCTTTTGGTAAAGCCATTTCTAATACTAATTAGGTTAGCTAGGTGCCAAAACCTATTAACCACTTGTGAACTTATCCAGGCATTCTTCAAATAACTCCTGCTGCATACAAAGTTTAACTTCTGTTAACTTAAAATAGTCAGCTTAATAAGCATATGAATGTATAATATTTTAAATGTTCCCATTATTATTTTGAAAATTATTTAAGACTTGGGTCAACCCTCATTAAATAAATTTTTGATCTAACACATTCCAGCCATGATTCTCCCCACCAATTTCAAAAGTGTATAAGACTGCATTGTTTTGTTCTTTTTGTTAAAAATGATGGATGTGAATTTATGGAAATCAGAATGTCATTTCTAGCAGGTTGAGCAACCAGAGGTAATACAGTTAGAAATAGAGATAGTAAAGGGTTAATATTGAATTATTTATTGCAAATCAGAATCCAATCTCCTGTAAGATAAATATTATATACACGCACACACGTGTATGCGTGCACACACACACACACACACAGAGTAAAAATTAGAGATGAAGCACTTCAAAAAAGAGAAACAATTAACAAACCATTTATAAAATTTCATTTATTCAAACTAAATTCTAATCTAAAATGTAATAACAAAACCAGTTCAATTTACTGTCAGACTTAGACAGAAAATTTTTTAAATTGGAAATTAAGATATTTTGATGAAAATAATACTACAATTGAAAAAGAATACATCGCAATATAGAATTTAATTTTTTAATATATATATCATTAATAAAGTAGACTTTCAGACAAAGCCAATCATGCTCAAGGATGAATTCTAAAGTCATACCACTCATTTCAAGCACTCAAAATTTGTGAGAGAGAAAAAAAATCTTTGGAATTAGTCAGATTGCTAGCAACACATAATATCTCTGTAGAACACAGCACCAGATTTCCTTTAAAACAAGTTTCAAGAGAACAACTTTCATGTTAGCTATTCCATTACCTACATTACCCTGACTAGCTTTATGTCAATTCAAAAAGATTTTCTGTTAAAATAATTTTCTAAAATAATACACCTAGTAGAAAAGAAAAAAAAAAAAAACTGCGAAGTTCAGAAGTGAGTTTCCAGGCAAGAAACACAGGAAGTACAAAAAATGAATTCCGTCACAAGGATTATCTCCCTTACACTCTTGACTTATATAGAATTATTAGTAAGGCCAAAAGTACTGAACTTATATACCGAAACTAAACTTTGGATTTTAACGCAACATTTAAATGTGGTACAAAATGAAGTTATTGCACTGAAACATGTGCAGGGGTAGGGCAATACAGAGTTAGAGATACAACTCAGCTCCATCACTTTTCAATCAACGATTGTTTAGATTGACAGAAATAGAAATATAGAAGTTATTTGCAACATTAGTATGAAATAGGAGCCATCCAATACAATCATGCTAAAATGTGATAGAATATTCTAGTGCAAGGCTAATCTTTGATAATAATGGCTCACAGAATTTAACAAATGGAAGGAAATAAAAACACCAGAGCTTGTGGAAGGTCTGTCTTGATAAAAAAAATTGAGGGAAGTTTGTATAGTTGGCTAAGTTTCTTGAGATTAGAATATTTCAGTCTTTCACTGGAGAGAGATCTTTTTCTCCTTTCCAACAAAGGAGTTTTCTTAAAACATCAGGATTCTCATCTCATACTATCTTAAATTTACAAACTTCTACAATTTCCCATACTGTTGCACTAACTGGTCAGTCTCATTACATATTAAATTTTGAAAAGGGACAACAGTTTATTTTATACCCTTTACTGTCACAGATTTGCCAAACTCATTCTGGGTTTATAACAGCATGATAATTACAGTTCTTATGGATGTATCTTTTTAAAACCCCTAGCATCTTCGCTGATTTTATAGAAGACCCAAACCTAGATGCAAATAT
>NC_042998.1:121183367-121233367 GCF_006345805.1 Octopus sinensis
CATGTCTGCATGGATCAGGTAGAATTTGTTGAGGTAGGTTTTTCTATGACTAGATGCCTTTCCTCTCACCAACCCTCAGCTGTTTCAAAACCAGGTAACATTTCTCCATAACCAGACATGTTCTTCATGGGAGACTGGAAATAACATCACAACCGTCACATATCTAGACAAGAGTAGACAAACACACACACACACTGGGCTTCTTTCAGTTTCTATCTCATCCATGAAATCCACTCACAAGGTTTTGGTTAGCCAAGACTAACCGAAAGACATTTTCTCAAGGTGCCATGCAGTGGGGACTGAACCCGGGTCCAGATGGTTGGGAAGCAAGCTTCTTAACCATACAGCCATGCTTGCACACATACGTTTAGTGCTTGGTATTACTTCTGTAACTTAGTTTCAGAGTGGCCTCCAGGATTTTGGACACAATAGTGCAGAAGTAACAACAAACACAAAAGATACACTCTATAATTCTATATATAATACTGTAAGTGTTATACATGGAATAAAGAGAAAACTGTATCTATCTACTCTCTTTACAATACACATTGTGACCTAAGAGGTTTATTAGACAAACCATAGTTAATCTCATGACGTTATTTTACAAAGCTTCTAATTTATGATACCATCAAGACCATAAAACAATAGAGAGCCAATCTGGGAGAAATTGTTTGAGTGACATTCCAGAAACCTCATTAGTTTTTTTGATCCATAACAATGTAATTTGTATTTTATGTAAATCACAAAATCTGTCACAGGAATATCAGCTTATACAATCTTACATGTCCTCCAATTCAAGAGTAAATGTTTTACAACATTCACTTATATCCTTTAGGTTCTCAGTTCAAATCCAGATGAATATCTAAACTGTTCATGCTTTCAATGTCAATAAAATACTTATGTACGAGGGCTGGTTAAATCAAACTTCTGTGAAATTTATAGCTATGTGCCAATGTTAGGAACAGTTACTCCATGAATTGTAAAGAACAAAAAAAAATTATTTTTAAAGCTCTAGCAAAAATAAATAAAAGTAATGAACATCTGACTCCATATACGAAACCAGCAGAGTAGAAAGGAGTGAGACTGTGTTAGAGAACAGTAGAATATTTGACTCCTCGAATAGATCATTAATTACACAGTAAAAAGCCTTCAATGCCAGTTGCATTGCATAAAATTAATAAAATAGTCTTTTTACAAACATGTATAAAGGGATTTAAGGAAAAATAACAAGATGCATCAATTTTGTATGTAGCTTTATACAGTTAGTTAAATGAGTAAGATCTAACTTAATGTGCAAGAATGAATGAATGAATGAATGAACACTAACCCTGCAAGCTGGACAACCTCCGACTACAACTACTTGTGGAGGAGGCTGAACTGTAACAGTTGTGTGTTGATGTGGGGGATAATAGGTAGGCATTGGTTGTTGGTTCATAGAACCATAGTTTCCAGTGTAACCTGCAAAAGATAAAGGAATGTCAAAAGCTGCTCAAATTGTTTTTAAACTGACAGAAAATTGTACAATTGTTATAATTTGAAAGAAAAAATAATAAAAGAGACAAAGTAGTGAAAATAAATTTAATTTTAGTATCTAGCCATTTATGATACAAAATATTCATTGGGGGTGGGATAGACAGTGCCCATAAACTGTGCAGGTTGTCACAGACTGGTATCTGCTCATGTTAAGCTTGAATATTTACAGTGCTTAGTACAGCAGTGATACAGATGAAAGGAGGTGAAGGTCTGCTTTAGATGATTTGGAGTATCATGCATGGTTATTGTCTTTTGTCGAGTGAGAGACAGAAAACTCGAAGACCACCCTGAGCATTACAAACTGGCTATTCTACCACTCCATTTTCCAACTGAGAGCTCTTTTGTCTTGCAGGCATGCTAGTTTCCTGTTAAAAGCACTCCACACACACTGTAAAGTGGTTGGCACAAGGAAGGGCATTAAGTAGTAGAAACCAACCACAACAGACAATTGGAGCCTGGACAGCTGTTTGGCAGGCCAGCTCCTATCAAACCATTCAACCCATACCAGTATGGGAAACGGACATATGATGGGGAAACAATGGGGAAAACAACAGGAGAATCAAGCACAATTAGGAACAGGCATTACAAAGATACCTTGAAAGGAAACATAGAAACCATTGCACAAGAAACAAAGAGGATACAACACATTAATATCACAATGGAAGTGATGTGTTGATAAGTCAAGATTTAAGTTGGATGCTTTTAACAAATTCGTTATCATCTGCATTGTTTTTACTTTAGTGTTTCCTATGCAGTCATAGATTCATCAAGATTTATTGAAGCAATAT
This sequence comes from Octopus sinensis, assembly GCF_006345805.1. NCBI lineage: Eukaryota > Metazoa > Mollusca > Cephalopoda > Octopoda > Octopodidae > Octopus > Octopus sinensis. The sequence goes on from NC_042998.1 coordinate 121,185,689, forward strand.
TCTAAAGCTCCTGTTGTCAACCCGTCTGTTTATTAAAAAGTATTTTTATTCCCTAGGTCTTCATATATTGAAATTACCAAGCCACAGGTAATTATTCACTAAAGATATAAACATATTACCATTATCCACACAATAGCAGAGTAAAGACATGTAACGAACATTCACACATGCACAGATATACACATAATAGGCTTCTGTACAGTTTCTGTCTGCCAAATCATTCCCACACAGCAATGCCTGCATCTATTATTCAAAGTGATATAGAATGGTGGCCAAATACAATATTGATGAAGGTAAGACTAAAAAGATTTTAAATGAATAAAGTAATAAAAGTGAAACAAAACAAAAAAAAAAAAAAACTTTCCGCAAACATAGAGGGACATTTTGCTCAACAGAATCAACATAATTATTAAAATTTCACTGTCTACTTGAAAGTTAAACTAAAAGCGTTAAGACAGCTAAGTTTAGTCTTCAGAGATATGCTTCCTGTAGCCATTCTCCTGGAAAACAGGATCATGTTAACAAAGATACACAACCCTGAAGTTTATAGACTTATTGCAACTAGAATAAGTACTTAAATATTATGCAACAGTGTTGAATTATTTAAACAATGGTTCATAGAGATATCAGTACAAAGTACACACTTGATAGCTTGTCATACCTGCAGTCAATTGAAAAAATATAAATATATAAATAACATCCTTTTCAACTTAAAAACATGTCAGCAAATAGTCTAAACACTCCAAAGCACCAGTGACACAAGCTACTTGGAAACAATATGACTGAAAACTTTTTAGAAAGTTCTGTTGCATTTCTTCGCTCAGGAACTTAATTGGGCAGAGGGAGTGGAGTTAAACAGCTAAAATAATCAGTACTAGAATTTAGCATATCTGACGTGAGAAGGAAAAGAAAAATCTTAGAGACAATTCTATATTCTTACTATAAATGTGTGCACTATTAAAAAGATGGATTTTATGTATTGAAATATGTATGAATATAGTGATTTTGAAAGCATGGCAATGTAGTGAAGAATTTCATTTTAAAATAATCTTGATATTTTGACCAAAAAGGCCCCTAGTCATAACTAAAGAGAATGGAAGAGTCATTTCAGTGTCACTCAAGTTTCTATGATGAGGTTTCACATATCTATGGTAACCATTCCCAATATACAAAAACTGACAAATGTAATGCAAAATACAACTGATCATACTATCTACATATACACAAGCTAGAATTTATTCTAACATACAGACATGAAACATTGATAATCCAAAATATCTCAAACTTTGTCCTTATTTGTGTTTAATCTGTTCTCTTTCTTCTCAATAACACTGATATGGTTTTTCTAAAACTCATTTTTTTAAAAAACATGCCTCTTTATAGATTACTGTTCAAGTTAAATGCTTTTTCATTGCTTCAAGGGTCTCATTCCAGAGGAATTCATAAGATGGAATATCAATAAAGAATTACTTTCAATACATTTCAGATATACTGTCTGATAAATGCTTTGCCTGGAGGAAACTTGAAATAACTGAGCTCTATTCCACCATCCCCATACACACATAATTGATCTTTTGATGTTTGAAGGTATTTTTTTACTGGTTATGGTCATTAAACTGCAGTTATACTGAAACACAGCCTTCAAGTGTTTTAGTTAACCTATCAACCCCAGTACTTATTTCAGTCTTAATATTTTATTGATATCTTTTTATTAAATTAATAAATTTTATCTTTCTTTAGTTCAAAAGCTGTAACTCAACATACCAGTTTATACAAATATTCACAGCAGCTTCTGCAAGTTTCTATTAAAACTTCACACATAAAATATGGTCAATGAATGCTTTGGGGTCAAATCTGAAACTGATTGCAAAGTGATGTTCTTAGCCACAGAGCTTTCTCTTTACTCTTTTACTTCTTTCAGTCATTTGACTGCAGCCATGCTGGAGCAAGGCCTTTAGTTAAGCAAATCGACTCCAGGACTTATTCTTTGTAAGCCTAGTACTTATTCTATTGGTCTCTTTTGCTGAACAACTAAGTTACAGGAACATAAACACACCAGCATTGGTTGTCAAGAGATGTTGGTGGGGGGGACAGACACAAACATATACACACATATTTATACATATATACAACTGGTTTCTTTCAGTTTCCATCTACCAACTCCACTTACAAGGCTTTGGTAGGCCCAAGGCTATAATAGAAGACACTTGCCCAAGGTGCCACGCAGTGGGACTGAATCCAGAACCATGTGGTTGGTTAGCAAGCTACTTACCACACAGCAACTCCTATGCCTATATTTATATTTAAAGACATTCAGTATTGGATCACATGCCAACATGAAAAACATACATTAAATGATGATCTTCCTGATGAAAGACCTATTGAACAATATAGTTCCTGCTCACAAAATATAAATGGAAGGATCAAATATGGAATGTCTTTCATCATCACAATCAGCTCAATCGTAACTGAAACTGACTTGGGTACAAGAAACAACTTTACAACTTTCTTCTTTTTGCTAAGGACTGGCAACTATTTTTAAAATTATTGAAACATAATGACCTTCCTCGAAAAAAAAAAACTAAATAAAAAATGTTTTCCATTATCTCAAATGAGGTAGGAAACACTTATGAAATGTATAATAAATAGTACAGACAAACATTATATATGATTTGGAAAGATAGTTTGTAATAGCAAAGTGTTGAATTACTGCAACATCAAATTTAAGGTCTCAAACTTAACATTTTTACTGCATCAGTATGTCAAGTATAATGGTTTATTGTTAGCTAAGAACTTCTCTTGCAGTTGCCTATGAAAATAGCATATAAAAGTGATTCTTCCCAGATGAAGCTGAACTGCATTTCATTTATCCTAATTCTGCTCCTAATTAATTGGGCTATAATTCTCTCTGCAATTTTCATCACCAGGTTCAGGAGTGATGCCTCTATAGTTGCTTTTATCTAATGCACCACCCTTATTTACTCTTGTAGCAGCTAACAATTATGCTGCTATGCCAGTCACTGGGTATCACACCTTCCTGAATGACCTGATTAACATACAGGTGACTAGCCTGTATCCTAACCTACCAGATATCTCAAGCATCTCAGGTGCGATTCCAGAGGGACCAGGAGCTTTCCCAGTTTTCAGGTTTTTAGTTGCCTTATCTACCATACTGTTGTCCACTAGGATAGGTGGTCCCTCTATTGGATTCACATGAAGGAGACTCCCTTTATTCCATCCATTCTCTACATTCAACAGTCTCACATAGTAACTTTTCTGCACCACTTTCTTATCCACATCAAGTGCAAGTATACCATTATCCATCTGCACATATTTCTCTCCAACAATATCTGGATTCTCACTGACACACTGTCTAGCAATCTAGAACACTTCAAGTCTCTGACCTTCATGCTGTAGGACATTGGCAAACATCTTTTCAGCTTCTACCCTAGTTAGATAGGCCCGACATCTAGCCTTCTGATAGAACTCTTTGCTACCACCTCCCTTTTAGCCTTCTGATAGGATTCTTTGCTACCACCTCTTTTCCACTCTTTCCAGACCTGTCTTTCCTCTTTTATGGCCCTGTCCACATCACTGTTCCATCACCATGTCACCCTTGGTCTGGCAGAAGCTTTGCTCCACCCACAAATTTGGTCTGTTGCCCTTAATAAATTGTCCCATAGGAACATCCAGTTGTCCTCTATATCATTTATCTATTGCTCCCTCCTTCTCAACATAGGCCTCATTGAGGACATCTCTAAATCTCTACCCGTTCGAAGGATCCTTGAACTTCCACAGCCTCCTTTTCCATATTGGCATGTGTCTCTGGATCTTTCTGGTCCTAAGCCTGAAGTCATTAACCACTAGCTTACGCTGAGTTGTACATTCTTCCCCTGGGAAAGATTTTGCATTTATGAGCATATATCTTACTATATCTGGTGAGGATGTAATCAATCTGGTTGGTGTCCCCACTGCCCCCACATATTGATAAGTGATCAGATAGTTAGCAGGTTTTCTGAAGTTAGTGTTCCCCCTATAGGTGCTTTTATCTAATGCACCAGCTAACAATTATGCTGCTACGCCAGCCACTTGGTATTACACCTTCCTGAATGACCTGATTAACTATGCAGGTGACTAGCCTCTATCCTACCTTACTAGCCGCCTTGTCTCCTCCTCATTTCTGGAGTCAAAGTTGTAGCCACCATGCACACCCTGAAATCCATCAGAGTGTTTTCCAATATGTCCATTGAAGTCTCCTGCCATGATGAGAATGTTGTCATCTTTCACTGTCAAGTTAATCCTCAGAAGAGATTTGTAGAAATGGCCCTTCTGAGTGAGTGAGTGTCTCTCTCTCTCTCTCTCTCTCATATATATATATATATATTTTTGATTAAGAATATCTTTGATAGTAATAAGAGGTTAAAGGTTAGAGTTGATTGACAAGGGAGTTTTGTTGAAATAAATACAAGCATTAAATATCTAAGAGTTGTTAGCAAGGTTATCATTTCTCAGGCTATTAACCTCATCTACAGTAGAAACGAACTCTATTAATATCTACATTTACAGGTTTCAATTAGTTTTATCTCCAGGATGTATTCACAGTAGCAGACTAGTTTTTATCTGAATATTCACGAGTTATAATAAACAGAAGCTCTACTTCCTGCATTTGATGTTGCAAAAAATCTAGAACATACAAGTAATTTACTACTAGTCCTGATTCAGAAAATCTATGATCAAAGGCATTTCAGCCTAGGTCATTCCACTTTTTTGTATATTAAAGATTACATTAGTTAATGTGTGCTTTCTTTTTCACCTGGTAAGGTAGGACTTGAGAGAAATTAGCTGTTATTTCTTGCAAGTCAAATGACTGTATCGAGACTTACACATTTGTAGTAGTTTTTTTTTTATTTGCGGTTATTCTTTAATAGCTTTATTTGTGATTATTCATTTAAACATTATTTGGTCATAGTTTCATAAATTAGTTCTTTTTGTCATCATACCATACCATACCGGAGGCTTAATCAGTAGATCACAATGTACCATCAGTCTTATTACTAGAACCAAGCTCAAGATACAGGTTTTCAAGCCCAGTTTATTTAGCTGTAAGTAATCCAGCACTACAATTTACAAGTCTCAATATTCAAAACCTTAATTCAGCACTGGATGAGTTGGAGAGTTGAAGGGCTGAACCACATTGAGCTGTTTAAATGCAATATTGAATACAAAGTCTGCCAGCACACAAACAATCCGTTCATTATTATATTCAAGCTTGACACGATTTACTAATGTTAAATTTTGAAATGTCCGTCAAGCTAGCACAATCCCACCCTACAATTAATGCCCCTGCTTTTCAAACTGCAAACATTTAGAAGTTCACAATTCCTTCATGTTTTGTTGTGTAAAAGCCATCAGTCTTATATGTAGTGGATTCTCCAGTCTAGACAAGGAACATTCAGTTATTTGACCAACTGAATTCTTAGTTGTGAAATTAAGATGTAAACAGATACATGTACTCTTAAAGCAACTCCCAGCTGGATCAGTCTGACACAATATAACATGGTTGGATCTTTGAATGACAACTGCAATCCAGGAAGAGAAAAATAAAAAAAAACAGTCCAAGAACTGATACTTTATCAACTCCAAAAAGACGAAAGGTAAAGTTGGCCCCAGAATGCAGAGAGCTGGAACAAATACTGCAAGCCGTTCTCATACAAACTGTTGTTATTGATGTTTATATAAAATGCTTTTAGTCTGCATCAAATATGAAACCATTTAAAATAAAAAATGAGTTTTGAGCCACTGCTTTAACATTGGTTTTTACCAGTCTGTTACTGGTTTTGAGAGTTTTAGTTGACCATATCAATTCCAGTACTTATTTTATCGTTTTATTTTTCAAAGCTAAGTTTTCAGTTCAATGTAAACATAGTCACAGCCATAGAGACACGCACACTAAAGACTTTTGCCTAGTTTCTATCAGTTAAATTCCACTCCCAAGGTATTAGTAACATGGTAACATTAAAAACTGAAACTCAAATATTTAAACAATCTAAAATTAAGTAGAGCTCAGCAACTATGTGGGTTATTAGCTTTCCACTAATTTTAATAACTGAACTTTATTTGAGGATTCTACATTAGTAAATGAGCAAGAATGCATATTAGAACAGTATTATCACAGAGGAACCAGTTTTGTTGGGACAAAAACAGTTCAAACTGAGTAATAATTTGGTAGCATGAATTATGTATATCATCATCATCATCGTTTAACGTCTGCTTTCCATGCTAGCATGGGTTGGATGATTTTGACTGAGGGCTGGCGAACCAGATGGCTGCACCAGGCTCCAATCTTGTTTTGGCAGAGTTTCTACAGCTGGATGCCCTTCCTAACGCCAACCACTCCGAGTGTGTAGTGTGTGCTTTTTACTTGCCACCGGCACGGGGGCCAGTCAAGCGGTACTGGCAACGACCTCGCTCGAATCTTTTTACACATGCCACCAGCACATATATATATATATATCATCATCATCATCATCGTTTAACGTCCGCTTTCCATGCTAGCATGGGTTGGACGGTTCAACTGGGGTCTGGCAAGCCCGAAGGCTGCACCAGGCCAGTCAGATCTGGCAGTGTTTCTACAGCTGGATGCCCTTCCTAACGCCATATATATATATCCATCCAAAGAGAGAATAAAATTCATTGAACTATAGCTTTTTTTTTTTTTTTCAAAATCACATTTTGTCAGTAAAAGTTACAGTAGAAATACTCAAATGACAAAATAGGTATGCTGATAGAGATTTTCATTAGCAAAGCTTTCTTTAAAATAATGTAATATTTTTAAGTTGGTGTTTCCTTTCTAGCATGTTGTTTAGTTCCAAGTTACCTTTGACTGAGCAAACATTAGCAACAGTGTTCCATTCACAGGCAACCTATCATTTATTCTGGCACAGGTATCAAGGACTACATTAGTTAATGTAGCTTCCATTTCTAAGCCAGTAGAGTGAAGCCCGAGGATGATATGGCTGTTATTACAGGCAAGTCGAGTAATTACAGAGACTTACCCTAGTTAGTTCATGTTTATATCATGGAAACATTAGAGGCATCCATCTTTGCAAATTTCAATTCATTGCTTCATTTTAAAATTGCTACTTTTCATAAGAACTTGTGACTTTCAAAGCAAAAAGATGAAAGCTCTTTAAAAAAAAACTAAAAAAACTAGTAGGTTTATTTTTGGAATCTCAGTAATTAAGAGAAAATGTTGGCCTTGACAGCTATAAAACGATATAATTAACAGCAATGAAATGTAGAACCAGAAGGAATAAGAGAGAGATATTATTTAACTATGGTAAAGAAAATAAGATTAAAATTGTACAAGAGGAACTTACCAGTGTTACTTTTAAAATGTTCTGACTCTTGATAGCTAGGTGGTGGTCCTGTATATGTTGGTATAAACCCAGCGGGTTGGTTGGGTGCTGACGGGACAGACATGTTGCTAACAAAAATAACAACAAATCTGTTAGTACATACCAAATTAAAAAATTTTTTTAAACTAGGAGCATTTTCTAACATTAAAAACATTGTAAGAATTAAATTACATGCAGAACTACTAGTTTAAAAATGTATTCGGCTATCGATATTTTTTTTTTTTTTGCTCAAAATTCTATCTTGAAAAGTAAGTTACAAAAGTTTTAAATTCCTAAAACCATTTTCACCTTTAAAATTAATACCTCAATCATTTTATATTTTAGTTTTAAACAATGAAGTAATTTCAAAGTCCTCATAGGTTCTTTAATTTCAAATTAACTCCATTTGGAGTTTGAGGAGGACGTGTGCAGTTTTTAAAGTATGTTAAGTATCTTTAGATAATGGATACAAAATAAAAACTGTTTGCATCCAGGTGGGTTGTTTTAACTATAGGCGTGTTTGATCACGACTCGTTAGAAACGGCCAAATCTCTTGCAATTTAGAGGTGAAGTTAATTTAAACCCTGCTAAACTGAAGCAATAAGAAATTGACAATAAACGCTGGAATGTAATTATTCTTAACATCCATAAAATTTTAGAACATACAAAAACTTCCAGAAGTAAGAAACATACTTACAAAAACTGCGTTGTTAACGAGACTAATTGGTTAAGAAATGTTATATTTTATCTTTCTCTCACACACACAGATACCCTTTCCAGCGCAAAATTGAAACAAAACAGAAGGCTAGTTTAATAAAACGTAACGAATTACGTGTTATTTCGCAGCTGAAATTAACTTAAGTGGGTCAAATTAGCAACAAAACTGAAAATTCTTTCTTTGACGCTAACACTTATTTATTGATACAAAAACAGATTTACAGGAAGTGTGGAGATATATAAACATGGTTATATACAGTTATAAAAAAAACGAGAGGTGGGGCAAAAATGTCAAGTGGATATTCTAAACATTTAGACAAATATATACATATATATATTATAAATAAACTTTTATATGAAGAAAATATTTATAAAACTGTAATTATTATAACAGTTATTTTCAGACTATTTTTCTTATATTTATTTAAAAAGCCATTTGTGCTGGCCGAGATAACAAAACAGGCATGTAAGTGCAATTATTACGGGGAAATTACTGACGGTTTCTAAGGCCAGCAAGAGCAATAGAACCGAGTGAAAAGATTGTCTCATGGAATATAATAATGGAAACATTGTTTAGTTTCAGGGTCATTGTGGACTAATACTGCGACTGGGTCCAGCGACAAATTTGACCGGTTCCAATCCACAATACTATACACATACATAGCCATCACCAGACTACTGATCTAATGTCCAGCTACTGAGTTCAATTGATAACAAAACTATTGACAAGTTTCAGCCAAGCTGGACAGGTGCGGTCACATTTTCAGTCAGCTGTTTCTTTAACAAGATGTCCACAGATTTCACAATTGTTTAGCTAATCAACTAACAAGATACATCTTCATAGAGAATGGAAACTAAATCACATAATTCAAGACAATATAGATATTTCAATATAGAAAGACCAACAACGAGAACGCATACAACACACACACACACACAAACTAATAGTTGAGAGAAGAGAAAGGGATCGTTGATAAAATGTGAAAAGTCTTACAATGTCTTCAGAGAAGTTGGTCCCAGAGAGATGAATGGACGTGAGTGTCTGCCAGTAATGAAAAAGTGTCAGTCAATGTGTCCGATGATGAGAGAAGCAATGTTGAGTGTATCTGATGTCGAAACTTCCCTAGGATATTACTATAGATTGCTGACTTGCAGCTGTTCTGTTGAGTAGATAAGAAAATAGAATGACCCAAGGCCGGGGCCACAGGAAGCCTGTGTTTGTAAGAGACCAGGAGACAGCAATGGGTTATGGTAGACAGTATCACATTAATCTATAGAGAACGAAGACAGTGTGACATCAATATATATATAGAAATGAGACAGTGTGACATCAGTATATGTATAGTCGAAATAAAACAAGGCGACAAGTCCTATGATTCTCTGACGTCATAGCATCACAAGATTCTTTAGTAGAGCAAATACGGAAAGCCGTCGTTTCGTATAATTTCTACACAACTCTTGCAGCATATTATGTAATTTTAAAATTAACTTTTGTTCATATATATTTAAATTATAGTTATTTTCCTCTAGTATTTAACTGATTCTAGTTAGTTTTTCGTTCATTTTTTTCGCGCTTTCCCCTCTTTAATATTAATATTTATTCCAAATGTTTTTCCGTATTTTACCCACAGAATAAATCATGTAATCTTATAGTACTGTCAAACTGTGCCCTAGACTTGGTGCTAAACGCGTTTACTACATTTTGCCTGCACTCCAAACACCACATTTTGTCCAGACTTAATACTTCCGTGGTGCTATATTCTATTCAGTCTTAACTGCTTGTATCTAGCTATACGCTCCAGATTCTAAGCTTCAGTCACGCTGCCATACTCTAGTCAGTCGAAACGTTTAGAGTCGCAGTGCGATTTCCTTACAACAGACCTTATAATTTAGTCATGGGCTCAATGTGTATAATACATTGAACACCTTTCGGTTGGAAAAATCTTAATGAGCTGCCTAACAGCATCATTCACCAACACAATGTTCCCTAATGACAGATAAAGAAGTGAGGCTTAAAAAGGTGAACGACGTCGTCGACTAATACCGAAAGGTTATTTTTTTTTTCAGTTTTAATTAATTTGTTCTGAGAAAAGATACTATACTCATGCCTTTATTAAGCTTTCAAAAACTGGCGAGATTGACAAAGTTAACATTGCTCTTGAATATTTATAAGTCGTCAGCAGCAGGAAGATGATGTACAGATTGGAAATTCAAGGCAAGACTGAGTGTAATGGTTGGTGTGGTGGCTGGAGGCTGAACACAAGATAGATGACGAGAGGAGGAAAGATGAGTGAGTCGGTAGTGTTTCAGTGAAAGTAGCACAAGACCAAAATAGAAGCCTTCAATTATAGCTATACTCAATCAAAGCTAACCTGGGACTAAACAACAACAAACGGTCCACTAACTTTGAAATAACTCGGCTTTCTAGCAAGAGATGCTGTTGTTTAGCCTCAAGACTGCCTTAGTTGATTAAACTTATGATCAAAAGCTGTCATGGTCATTTCATCTTTTTCAGGAGTATCTATAACTATATAAACCAATGTGTTTATGCTTTTTTAAAGACAGTAGGTTGTGATTTTAGAGAACTTTGGTTGCTGTTTCTAACAACCACTAAGTAATTGTTCTAATGAACGACTGCACCGAAGTTTCATTGCTGGTTTGAGAAATGATGGAATTAGTGTTGTGAATGCAATGAAACATAAACTCCATTTGCTAAGAACATACTACTCTATCTTACAATGTTCACCACCTACAGCTTTCATATAACTTCACTGTGTAAAACAGCTAGATAGCTGTTGACTACCCAAACTTCAACGCTACTGTCAGTGATAGAGCAAGAGACAAATGCATGCAATATTTAGTTATGACCCTATTTGGTTGAGTTCAAATTCCATCAAGGTCAATTTTACCTTTCACTTTCTCGAGATGGATAAAATATGATATAAATCAAGTACTGCAATTGTTTTGTGTGCGCACACATTTTTCAACTTGCACACAAAAGAGATTAACCCTTTGAACAAAGGCTTTGGAACATAGGGTACAAGCACACCCCCTAAAACTTTTGTGGGGTAATGATAACACTTTGAACCTGGGTTGCACTCCCTCAGCAAATTTGTCCCTGTACTTATGCCTTTGAATCCATGAGTACATTTTAGCAGGCATGATTTCATTTGAGTATTCTAGAAAATGAAAGAGCAGGCAGCTTCTTGGATGTTGTGCTTACAGCTGACGATAATGATGTTTCTGCTAATTAGGGAGCTGTAAACACATAACCACTTGGTAACTGCTTTTTCATCTTCCAGGAGTATAAGTCAAATGAAATTATGCTTGCTAGAATGCATGAAATTTGAAGTCTAAAGTAATAGATAATTATATATAGTTTTGTGATAAAAACAAAAAATTTGACATGAGATTTTTTTGTTCACATTGCATTAAAATTTATATTGGTCTCTTAGATAGATGTAGTGGAATTAGGACAAAACTAAGAGTAAAATTCTGGAGAGATGAAAAATGAAAGCTCAAGACAGGTTATTCACTCCTCATGGCAATTGAATTAAATGAACTCTTTTACAAATTTGCACACAGATAAATTGTAACCAACACAGACCATCACTAGCTGTACAAACATCATAGATTGCCCATACAGTTATACTGCTGGTCGCTCTCAATAGTTTAACAGCACACCAGACAATAACCCGGAATTTTTAAGTCCTGGTGCTTGCTCGATAACTGCTGACTCTACGCTGGGTTAATCTATTCTTTTGATAAACTTGGCGTGGGAAGCCAGTTTAGTTGCCTACAAGCCAACCGTGCAGCAAGTTGTACTGGTGTAGATGTTATTAGTAGCACACGTGAGTGACCTAACATAAATTACAAAAATAGAGAATGAATTAAAACCACTAATCTAAAATTTTCTGTAATGCAATTATAGAATCTTAACAATAGAAGAAAAGGGAAACATTTTTTTCTAACTCTGACAATGTATGTCACTGGATAAATTGTTAGGAAAAGGATAAGACAATAATATATACTAGAAATAACTAATAAAAACAGCTTTTGGAGAGATTGGTGAAGTTATATGTATAGATTGGACAGCTTGAGAAGATTAATCTTTGCGCCAATGGTGGTAATGGTTGTGGTGATAATATGTGCAACTTAGAGTTGAAGAAATGGAGGTTACAGATATGTAATTAATGTACAATGTGTGTGTATGTGGTCATCAAACTGCCAGAGTCATTTATGCTTTGTGCTTTGTGGTTCTGACTCCCTGCATTGCATTCATCATCATCATCGTTTAACATCCGTTTTCCATGCTGGCATGGGTTGGACAGTTCAACTGGGATCTGGGAAGCCAGGAGGTTGCACCAAGCCCCAATCTGATCTGGCAGTATTTATACAGCTGGATGCCCTTCATAATGCCAACTACTCCAAGGGTGTAGTGGGTGCTTTTTACATGCCTCCAGCACAGGGGCCAGGGGAGCTGGCATAAGCCATGTTCAAATGGTGCTTTTTACATGCCACCGGCACAGAAGCCAATCAAGGTGGCACTGGCATCAGCCATGTTCAGATGGTGCTTTTCACATGCCACTAGCACGGGAGTCACATCAACAATTTCTATTTGATTGTAATTTGATTTGATATTGATGTTGATGTTGATGTACTTGACTCAATAGGTCTCTTCAAGCACGGTATGTTGCCCTGCGATCCAAGGTACTTTTGAGTGGGCTGGTTATGTGATGCTGGTGTGGTTACAGCTGTGAACTCCCTTTATTTACTGGGTCTTCTCAGTCACAGCATACCTTCAGAGGTCTCGGTCTTTTGTCATTGCCTCTGTGAGGCCCAATGTTCAAAGTTCATGCTTCACCACCTTATCCCATGTCTTCCTAGGTCTCCCTCTTGCCAGATTCCTTCCACTGTTTGGGAGTAGCACTTCTTCACACAGCCCTCCTCTTCCATCCGCAGTACATGACCATACCAATGCAAACATCTCTCTTGCAAGCCACATCCAATGCTTTTTATGGCTAACATTTCTCTCAGGGCGCTTACATTCTGTTGTGTGTGCATACTGACATTACACATCCAGTGGATCATGCTAGCTTCATTTCTTTCAAGCCTATGCATGTCTTCAGCAGTCACTGCCCATGTTTCACTGCCGTGAAGCATGGCAGTTTGCACATATGCATCATACAATCTACCTTTCACTCTAAGCAAGAGGCCCTTTGTCACCAGTAGTGGTAGAATCTTTCTGAACTTTGCCCAGGCTATTCGTATTTTAGTGGTAACACTCACTGAGCATCCACCCCCCACTACAGACTTGGTCACTTAGGTAGCAGAAGCTATCAACTACTTCTAGTTTCTCCCCCTGGCATGTGATGGAATCTGTTTTCTGAGCACCTATGGTGTCTATTGCTCCTGTGCATTGGCCACACATGAAAGCTATCTTCCCAGTTAATCTTCCTTTGATGTTGTTGCACTTATACTCTTTTACTTGTTTCTGTCATTTGACCAAAGCCATGCTGGAGCACCTCCTTTAGTCGAGCAAATCGCCCCCAGAACTTATCCTTTGTAAGCCTAGTACTTATTCTCTCGGTCTCTTTTGCCGAACTGCTAAGTTACAGGGACATAAACACACCAGCATTGGTTGTCAAGCGATGTTGGGGGGACAAACACAGACACACAAACATATACACACACATACATATACACAACGGGCTTCTTTCAGTTTCTGTCAACCAAATCCACTCACAAGGCTTTGGTTGGCCCAAGGCTATAGTAGAAGACACTTACCCAAGGTGCCACGCAGTGGGACTGAACCCGGAACCATGTGGTTGGTAAGTAAGCTATTTACCACACAGCCACTCCTACACTGGGTACATCTTATGGAGTTTCTACCTACACCTTCTTGACAGATCGAGCAGGGCCACCTACCTGAAGGGGTGTGTGATGTGTTCACCTTCCTACTTACTAGAACTTTGGTCTTTGTGACATTGACTCTAAGGCCCTTCAATTTTAGACCTTGCTTCCACATCTGAAATTTCTTCTCTAGTTCTGGTTGTGATTCTGCTATGAGGACCTGGTCATCAGCTTAGAGGAGCTTCCAGGGGCAGCCTGTCTTGAATTCCTCTGTTATTGGAGGACTATGATGAATAGGAGGGCGCTGAGGGCTGAACCTTGGTGGACCCCTACTTATACCTGGAATTCTTCACTATACTCATTGCCAATACTAACCCTACTAACAACATCTCTGTATAGGTCCTGTATAGCCCTTATTAACCATTCGTCAAACTCCAGCTTCCACATTGCCCACCAGATAAGGGAACGGGGGACCCTGTCAAAGGCTTTCTCCAATTCCACAGAAGCTAAGTATAGGGGTTTATCTTTAGCTAGGTATTTCTCCTGCAGTTGTCGAACCAGGAATATGGCATCAGTGGTGCTTCTAACCGGCACAAAACTGAACTGCGTCTCAATTAGCAGACTCTCACCCTGATGAGATGGGCTATGACCCTCTCCGTGACCTTCATCACCTGATCCAGCAGTTTGATACCCCTGTAGTTATTTCTATCTTGAGGATTGCCTTTACCCTTGTAGCAGTTGACTATGGAGCTGCTATGCCAGTTGTTGGGTATGGCTCCATCATGAACTAGCTAGTTTACAATGCGGTTGACTAGGTCATAGCCCACACAACCAGATGTTTTAAGCATCTCAGCGGTGATTCCTCATGGGCCAGGGACTTTTCTTGGGTTCATACCTTTAATTGCTTTAACTACTAGGGTGCTGTCTATTCAGATAGCTGGTCCCTCTACTGGATCAACATTTGGCAGGCTCTCCTCCTCCCATTCATTCTCCACGTTCAGCAATCTTTCATAATGGCTTCTCCAAGTCTCTTTCTTTTCTGAATCATTAAAAGCAAGTGCACCATCTTCCATGTGGATACATTTCTCTCCTGCGACATCACAATTTTCTCTCACACACTGCCTTGCAACCAGAAATACTTCAGTTCTTTGGTTCTCATGTCGCTGGACATTGGCAAACTTCTTCTTTTCTGCTTTTCCCTTGGCTATGTATACCTGTCGCCCAGCCTCCCTTTTGGCTATCTGGTATGGTTCCCTGCTACCCCCACCCTTCCAGGCTTTAAATTCTGCACAGGTTGACTTTGCCTTTTATTGTTTCGGGGTCGTTTATAAAGTATCAATCGAGGATGGTAAATTATCAAAATGTTAGAGAGTTGGTTGAAGATGTTTTGCAGTATCTGTTTCGGTATGCTTCCTTCACTAAGAAAAGAAAAAAAATGCTTCCTAACTACATGGTTTCAAGTTCAGTCTCACTGGGTGGTACCTTGGACAAGTGGCTTCTACTACAGCCCTGAGGCAACCGAAGCCTGGTGTGTGGATTTTGAAGATAGAAACTGAAAGTAACTTGTTATAATTGTGTATGTTTTACTGTCTCTTTCCTTGACATCATATAATAGTTGGAAGCAAGTTTCAGTATCATTCAAGTGATGTCCTTTATTTCCTTTCTTTGAAGACATGCCTGGTCATGAGGAAATATTACTTTTTAGCTGAAAGAGGGTGTCTCTGGCCTGCTTATAACAAATCCATATAAAACAGTAGAAATAATACCAGAAATGAGCTTTCAATTAACAGCAACACTTTATTCTTCTGCTAAATAAAATCATACAGCAAACCGGACTAATACATCACAAAGAATGCTGTATATTGAAAATCATACATGGTTGGCTTTTCAACTCAGTTGAACTTGGTTACATGTGCTTCAACAGGAACAAAAATAACGTAACATAGCTTCCTGAAAACAAATTCTCCCTTCTGCTTAAAATGAAAAACATTATGCTATTTATTAACAAAAAGAGGTTTAGACAAGCATTTTTAATTTGCTGCTTTGGTGGTGTATTGCATAACACAATTGGATACAAGCTCCATATCTTGCATAAAACTAGGCCAATCCAAATGCCTGACTCAACAAAGTATTTCAATGTCACATGACCAATCATTAGAGACTTACATGTGGAGCCTTTTTTAGATTATTTAAGCTTAAAACATGCTATTATGAAATTAGTCTTGCTACATCTTTATTTGGAAGCAGGTGATGGTTGGTGAAAAGGGTATCCAGTCATAGAAATTCCACCTCAACAAATTCTCTCTGATCTATGTGGTAGGGAAAGTGAATGTTAAATAATGATGATGATGTGTGTGTATACACATATATCCCACATACATATGTGTGTTTTAGTAACTAATGAGTCTGACAAAATATATTTTGTTGGACTAATTGTTTTTAATAAAGCTTATTGACACTCAGGCTTAGCATTTTGAGTTCTTTATTTTAAATGGCTTAACCATGTAACCATGTCCGAACTGGAATCCCAGGACTGCACATGTGCGCGCGTACACACACACACACACACCTTTTATGAAGAAGATGATGGAATCTGTCATCCTTTTTGATAAACAGAATTTCATTCTTTTCACAAACAAAATCAAATATTGTCATTACTACAAATGACAAAACATTGAGAGGGTTTGAATGTTATGTTCTTGGTGGAATTGTAGTACAATCAAAAAGTTAGCTGCTGGTCATTGTGTTGGTATCACTGATTGTTCATCATGATTGTTGTCAGCTCAGGTCAGTAGCTGTCCATCACCTCTACTGGCCATCTCCTATGGTGTCTGTAAATGCTCTCTGGTTAAGTAGATATGGTGTGCCAAATTTATACTGTTTAGGCTCAGAGAGAAAGGCATGAAAAGATGGAATTTTACTGGAGCCAGTTTTAGGCAAAGTTGTGATTGGTTAGATTTTTTTATCATGTGGATAACATTCTAGTGAATCATGACATGAAGTGATTGCTGAATGTTCATGCTATGTACCCATGCACCCTTACAGACACTCATGTAAATATAGACATGCATGCACTTGTATGCACTCATTCACACATGTGCAATATATTTATTGGAAATCTGTTGGTGATTTGTTCATATTACTCAGAATTTCACTTACATGTGCACAATCAGGAAGGTACGAGGGACGTTCAATAAGTAATGCCTCTGACCCACTTGCAGTTGTTGGATCTAGAGTAGTGATGACAGATTTCCTGGCAAAGGGTACCACAATTGCAGGAGCCTATTATGCTTCACTTTTGAGGAAATTAAGAGAAGTTATCAAAATCAAGAAGCGGGGCAAGATCAGCAAAGACATCCTCCTCCTGCAGGACAACGCTCCGGTCCACAACTCGCTTGTCGCCAGATCAGAAGCACAGGCGTATGGCTATGAACTCCTCCCCCATCCCCCTACTTTCCTGACCTTGCACCCTCTGATTTTCACCTCTTCCCAGTCATGAAGTTGTTTTTGAAAGGAAAGCGTTTCCCAGATGATGCAGCCTTGATTTCTGAAGTCACGTTCGGGTTGGAGGACCAAGCTGGGGTCTTCTACAAAAACGGTCTCCAGAGCTGCATCAAACAATGGGAGAAATGCATAACTCTGGGTGGTTCCTATGTAGAAAAAGACTAATAACTGTGCCAAGTTTCGTTGCTCTACTGCTATGGGAAGTGGGTCAGGGGCATTACTTATTGAACGCCCCTCGTAACTTATGGTGAATTAGGCTGTGTTTATGATGCATTAGAAAGACTGATTTTTATTGACCAAAACATGTAGCTAAATATGTGGCAGGTCAAGCATGTAGCTGGCTGGACAACTATGATATAAGGAGAACTGGAGACAAATTGAATGAGTATTGAAATGTTATTGTATCACTAATGTTGCTTTTAATTCATTATTGAATTTAATCTTACATGTGCATTGCTGTGGCACATCATCGAATAGTTTTTACACTATTCATATATAGTCATAGAGTGGTGATTCAATTCATCTCTGGTTTGATTCAGGTATGTAATGTTGATAAGCTACAAAAATGGTGAATATATATATATATATATATATATATATACTCTTTTTACTCTTTTACTTGTTTCAGTCATTTGACTGCGGCCATGCTGGAGCACCGCCTTTAATCGAGCAACTCGACCCCGGGAATTATTCTTTTGTAAGCCCAGTACTTATTCTATCGGTCTCTTTTGCCGAACCGCTAAGTAACGGGGACGTAAACACACCAGCATCGGTTGTCAAGCAATGCTAGGGAACAAACACAGACACACAAACACACACACGCATATATATCATCATCATCATCATCGTCGTTTAACGTCCGTTCTCCATGCTAGCATGGGTTGGACGGTTCGACCGGGGTTCTGGGAAGCCAGAAGGCTGCACCAGGCTCCAGTCTAATTTGGCAATGTTTCTACAGCTGGATGCCCTTCCTAACGCCAACCACTCCGTGAGTGTAGTGGGTGCTTTTTACGTGCCACCTGCACAGGTGCCAGGCGGGGCTGGCAACGGCCACGGTCGGATTGGTGTATTTTATGTGCCACCGGCACGGAAGCCAGTCGAGGTGGTGCTGGCATCGGCCACGAGTCGGATAGTGCTTTTTACGTACCACCAGACCAGGGATCCTGGCTGGTTCAATTCGATTTCGATTTCGCTTGCCCCAACATGTCTTCACAAGCAAAGGGGGTTGGCAAGGGTGCCTGTCGTACGGTCGCATTGGAGTATTTTACGTGCCACGGCCACGAGTCGGATAGTGCTTTTTACGTACCACCAGACCAGGGATCCTGGCTGGTTCAATTCGATTTCGATTTCGCTTGCCCCAACCTGTCTTCACAAGCAAAGGGGGTTGGCATGGGTGCCTGTCGTACGGTCGCATTGGAGTATTTTACGTGCCACGGCCCCGAGTCGGATAGTGCTTTTTACGTACCACCAGGCCAGGGATCCTGGCTGGTTCAATTCGGTTTCGATTTCGCTTGCCCCAACATGTCTTCGCAAGCATGGGGGGTTGGGATGGGTGTCTGTCGTCGGATGAGGTTCTATATCGACTTCGCTTGCCTCAACCGGTCTTTGTGTCCAAGGGAGGAAAGGCATTCATAAGTGGGCTGGGCTCACTTGTCCTGCCTGGTCTTCTCACGTACAGAATATTTCCAAAGGTCTCGGTCTCTGGTCATTTCCTCAGTGAGGCCTAAAGTTCGAAGGTCGTGCTTCACCACCTCGTCCCAGGTTTTCCTGGGTCTACCTCTTCCACGGGTTCCCTCAACTGCTAGGGATTGGCACTTTCTCACACACCTATCTTCATCCATTCTCGCCACATGACCATACCAGCGCAATCGTCTCTCTTGCACACCACAACTGATGCTTCTTAGGTACAACATTTCTCTCAAGGTGCTAACGCTCTGTCGAGTATGTACACTGACATTACACATCCATCGGAGCATACTGGCTTCATATATATATATATATACGACGGGCTTCTTTCAGTTTCCGTCTACCAAATCCACTCACAAGGCATTGGTCGGCCTGAGGCTATAGTAGAAGACACTTGCCCAAGGTGCCACGCAGTGGGACTGAACCCAGAACCATGTGGTTGGTAGACAAGCTACTTACCACACAGCCACTCCTATATATATATATATATATATATATATATATATATATATATATATATATATATATATATATATATATATATATATATATATATATATATATATATATTAGAAAAATTGAGGTAATCAGATCAGATGGTTCATATTTGTAGATATTTATTTATATATTACATTTTTTACATATATATATATATATATTTGATTTTTGATTTTTGATTTTTCCAGTTTCAGCTTATGAGCTGTGGCCATGCTGGGGCACCGCCATTTGGTGTTGCTACTTGGTTTCACTTCATGAAGGCTTTCTAGCAGCTGCTATTTGGTGCATGAGAGAATTCGACGCAGCTGCCCTCATCTGCCCCTCCTGCCGTGAAGTTGGTTCATCTGGGACACCTGACAGGAAGAGATCCAGCTTCATTTTAAAGACATCTGTATCCACCCCATGCAGGTCTCTCAGGTTCTTCGGGAGGATATTGAAGAGCTGTGGGCCTCGGAAGCCCAGGCTATCACAGAATCTTGTCCTACATCTTGATGGCAAGTTTGGAGTCCTAGGCACCACGCAGTGGCGCCCAGTTCTGGCATTTGCGTAACTCTCGATGCCAAAGTTCAGGACACTTCCCTCCAGGATCTTCCAGATGTATATATATATATATATATATATATTATATATATATATAATATATATATATATATATATATATATATATAATCTGGATGTGTTTGATTGTTGTGTGTGATTTTGGAAGTAAAGTTGTCTTGGGAGGGATAGCTAACTTTAATGTTATGAGTATTGAAAGATTAAATATGGTGGATTAAATAAGATTACCTTCATTTTTTTCCTGGTTCTCAGACATGATATAATATAGAAAATGCAAAAGCGGGAAATAATAAAGTTGGTTTCAGTATACCAATAAAAAGCTAGGTGTATAAAATGTGTTGTGGAATGTACATACGTTTTTTGTGTTTACAAAATTAGTTAGATAAGATGTGTAGAAAGTGTTAATACATTTTCTAGCTTGTAAAGTTAAAAGATAATTAACAACAGCAAAGATAGAAGTTAACAGACCAAAAAAAAAAATTGCATTTAACCAACAAATTTTCAGATTGGTATGGAGGTGTGTGACCAAGTGATTAGAATGTTCAGCTCATATGATAAAGTTGCAGGTTCAAGCATAGTGTCCTTTGAGCAAGGTACTGTTACTCCAGTTTGTTCATATTTAATGAGAACAAACCCAATAATGGTGTAACCCTCATTTCCTCTGTCACATCCTAGATGTTTAGGTGAGACAAAGGGAAAAGGAATGACAAAGGGTCTATGTCTGCTCATGACTACATAGGTATTTAAAACAATTAGCAAAAGAATGGCATATATTGCTATGTCATACATGCTTACACACTTGCAAGTGATGACTGGCTATACTTTTAAACAATTAGAATTATAATTGTCCGCTAGCAAGTGCTAAGTAAGAGAGCAGAGTTGTAGTTTATACATGGTAACTGTCAAAGTAACAGATTGCACATGGTTGCTGAGCTACAGTTTGTGCATGGTTGGTGCAGAATGAAAATTTCACACGAGAGACAGTGAAATGACAGCAAAGCAAGTAAGACAATTGTGTTCTTGTAAATAGTTAAAAATGGCTCACAGGCTACTAGTTGGTTAGAATAGCACACATGATAATGTTGAAACTAAAGTAGTGGTGACTATCTATTTATCACAAGTTGACGAAAGTGATGTATAAGAGAGTTGCTGGCATAAGATCACTTCAGAGTAGATAGTCCTATCCTTTATGAATGAGGAGTGTTCCTGTAGAGTAATATAAACTTTCAAACTTCTCTTCCACTACTTACCCTTGTGAATTAATGACTTGACTAGTTTGACAATGGTTTTATCGAATCTGTAGCAGGTCTCTGTCTGACTTTGAACCCAGACTGTTTTTCTGTTCAATGAAAAAGTTTTAGTAAGCAATAATAAAAAAAATAAAAAACAGGATATTTCAAATTAAGTGATGATATCATAAAACTAACCAACAACTACATATCAAATTCATTGCCTAACATCAACAAAAGCACTGATGAATGAAAGGTTGTCAACTGCTTATCAGTCAAACATTGATTAAGCTAAACTCAGCTTATAAAAGAGTGGTAATCAACAAATTATCAGTACACAAGAGAGAAAGACAGTCATAGAGAATCAAGCAGAGAGAGAAGAAAGAACTGAGCATAGTCATGTCACACATCAGACCGTTGTCATTGTCAACAGAGCCAGCCACTAACCTAAAAATAGTTGGGGACACAAGCATTCATTCTTTTAAACTCTCCCTCATCTACTCACACTCACAATCAAGCTTTTCAGCTAAATCACTAACACAAGCACATTTTCCGTTAGTTTGTTATTTTCCTTTGCTCCTTGATTGCGTATGCTCACATAATTACAGAATCAAGCTATGACAACATTAATCTCATTTTTCCATCATTATTTTGTTAGTTTTTTTTTCTTCAAATTGTCACATTCTATTTCAACTTTTAACAATAAAATAGGTGATGAACTAAAAAGTAGAGACTGTTCTTCTCACTTATTTAACAACATCCCATTTTCTTCACTGTAATAAGATAGTAACAACACAATTTTCATTATTGTTAAAAATCTTTCAAATAGAGTATTTGCTTGAGGATAGCAGGGTGTAGGTCTTCATTGCAGTAGCACCAACTTTTCTAAACACTCTAAGCCCACAACTTATAAACTATTGTCAGAAAAAATTCTGTATGCAATTTGTAAGATTTCATGACAAGCATCTCCAAACTACCCTGATGTCACATCTACAATAACTACTAGTGATTCTCTGTTCATTAGCAGGACATTGAAATTTACATGTAGCTCCACCTATGCATTTGGTATTAAGGATTTCAGTGGCTTAGGTAGTTCATTTGGCACATATCAATCATACAACATCACATTCTTGTTACATATGTTGCAATTTTTTATGTATTGAACAAACATAAATTATCTGATCCTCTAAGGCCATTAAGAAAGTAGAATCTATGTTCAGCATCATTATCATCTAAACTTTCTACGACTCTGTTAAATACATTGCAGCTCTTTTAAACGTATTCAATTTAATCACTTCAATATCAGTAGCATTATTGTTAAGATTTAGTGCACATTCAAGTAATTTTAAGTGATGATCAGGACCATCTTAGCAGCATTATAGGCCTGCAGGCAAATCAATGCACTGGGCCCAATAATATTTACTTATTGACAGCAACCACAACTTACATAGATTAGAAATGGACCCATGAGGCCCCCAGGCAACTACCCAGTGTGCCCATACCTTAAGACAGCACTGGTCATGACAACAAAGACTGAAAAATGAGTTTGTTTTATATCATGCAGTGTGCTGTTTGAGAGTATCTTTGTTCTGTTTCCATAGTTCTGCACAAGGCTAGTAAATTTAAGTGAAGTGGGTGAATCAATTACATCAATTCCAGTGCTCAACTGGTACTTACTTTATCAACCCCAAAATGACAAGGACAAAGTCAACCTAAGTGGTATTTGAACTCAGAATGTGCAGCCGGAAGAAATGCTGGCAAGCATTTCGTCTGATGTGCTAACAATTCTGCGAGCTTGCCACCTTAAGAATAATAAATCATATTGTCTCTGGCTGCACAGTCCTGGGTAAGAAGGAATATATCCACATACATGACAGAATTTGGACTTATATGCACTGGAAGCTATACCAGCACTACAGAATAAAAGTAAGAAGAAGAGAGTATAGGCATCTTTCAGAAAAGTTTATAGAAAAAGACAAAGTAATCTCATTCTGGGATATGCCAATACACACAAATAGATAGATCAAGGCTAATAGGCCAGATATTGTTGTTAGGTACCATCAAGAAAAATAGTGTTTTCTAATTGACATGTCAGTCCAATAATAATAATAATAATAATAATAATAATAATAATAATAATAATAATAATAGGAGGCTAAAGAGAGGGAAGATGTGGTATGAGCACAAGCTGCAACGAGTGGCAGAGTTGGAGACTAGCAAAATCTTTTGGGATTTCCCAATCCAAACAGATCAGGTGCTAGAGCATAACAGACCAAACCTAGTGGTGGAGGATAAGATGCACCACATATGCTATATAGTCGATGTTGCATGCCCCTTTGAGCCATGAATAGTTAAGAAGATAGATAGATACAACCCTTTTAAGTATGAAATAGCCTGGTTATGGAAAATGAAGAAGGTGAAGATAGTGCTAATTATTATTGGGTCCTTGGGAATAGCATCAGAAGGCATCAAGAGGAATATAAAGGAAATTGGAATAGAGTGCTCAGCAGAACTGTTACAAAAGGTTTGCCTCCTTGGCATGGCCAGAATAATCAGGAAAGTATTAGATAGCAGAAAATAACGAATAGTATGGTATTGTAGGCTGCAGGTAGTAAGCCTACTACACATGGAAGACTCCAGGAGCTCCAACAAAACCTGTTATAAGGAGAAAATAATAATAATAATAATAATAATAATAATAATAATAATAATATAATAATAATAATAAGAAGAAGAAGAAGAAGAAGCTCAAGATCAATGCCTACCTACAAGGAACTACCAGGCCAACATATTAAAGAACGGCAGTAGCCCAACATGTCGTGTATGTCAACAACAAAATGAAACCATTGATCATGTTGTCTCCAAGTGCAGCCTTCTTGCGCCTACAGAGTATCTCAACAGGCATGATAGAGCTGCACAATATATTCACTGGGTAATTTGCAGAAGCCTGGACTTGCCCCATGATAAAAACTGGTGGGAACACAAACCACCTCCAGTGCTTGAAAATGACCACATCTCACTCCTCTGGAACTTCACCATTCAAACTGACAAAGATAGATGTGAATAGGCCAGACATCATAGTAAAAGACTTCAGACAAAAAACATGCCTCCTCATTGATATGACTGTCCCAATCGATATAAACGTATCTGTCAAGACCTACCAAAAACTGAGCAAATATAAAGATCTGGAAATAGAAATCAGCAAAATGTGGAACCTGAAGACTAGAACAATACCTGTTGTCATAGGTGCCCTGGGAATGATAGCAAAAGGGGCTGATTGCTACCTAACTCAGATACCAGGAAACCCAAAAATGGCAGAAATTCAAAAGATAGTGCTCATGGGAACTGCTCATATCCTACGCAAAATACTTTCTTTGTAATCTCAAGTTTTAAAACAAACATAATTTTTGCATGGTTTTTTAGGCATTCCTTAGTACAACACTAAGTACAAAACCAAATATATGGCACCCTAGGCATAACACCAACATGAACTTCCAACTTGTCTCTTGAGGTCTCTGGGTGAGACTTGGAGCCAGCTTGTGCAAATGTAAAGCAAAAGTCAAACATATAATAATAGTAACACCCAGCCTGAATAACCAGAAGGTAGTGTGGAAATTGTTATTGCAAAGAAAGTAAAATTAATGGCAAAGTGAAAATGCAGGAACAATCTGCTGGTCGGTGGAAGCAGAAGCCTTTGCATAGCAAATATGTACCTCATACCAAACAACCTTGTGTTGTCTGGAAGCACACCCATCAGTGGCTACAAAACTCAGGGCTAAAGACAGAGAGCAAAGGCTTCATCCTTAGCTACTCATGATCGAAGCTTATTGAACTGAAACTACCAAACCAATGTGAAGAAAAATGAAGTAGATCCAAAGTGCTGATTCTGCATTGATGAGATCAAAACTGGATCACTTAATCTCTCAATGTAAAATTTTAACATCAGTCGAGTATAAATCAAGAAACGACAGAGTTGGCCAATATCTACACTGGTTAATATGTTGGTATTATTAAATCAAAACTGTTGACAAGTAGTATAGGAATCACCCTGAGGGTCTAAGAGAGGGACAGATTGTAACAATTTTTTAGAACTTTCCAATGCATACAGACAAAACCATCAAAGCTAATAAGCTGGATATAGCTGTAAAAGGTCAAAATAATAAAGTCTGTTTATTGATTAACATGAGTATCCCTTGTGATCATAATATTCTGGCAAAAGAATTTGGCATAGTCAGAAATTTGCTCATTGAAATCGGAAAAATGTGGCATCTCAAGACAATTAAAATATCAGTGATTGTAGAAGGACTAGGAATGATACAAAATGAAACTGAAAATAATTTGAGAACTATTCCTGGCTTACCATCCCTGCTAGAAGTACTAAAGATTGTTTTAAGTGGTATGTCAGATATCAAAAAGAGCATTGTCAACTTTATTTGATTTTATATGTGAACAATTTGGTATGTTTATTTTAAGTGTCTATCAATGTATACAGTGAAATTCTTTGCTCTAGATGTCAGGAAAACACTAGGGAAGAAATGTAAACAAAACTGAAAGAAGAAAAACTCATAATAATAATCCTTTCTACTTAAAACACAAGGTCTGAAATTTTGGTGGAAGGGACTAGTCAATTATATTAATCCCAATGTTTCTTCTTCTTCTTCTTCTTCTTCTTCTTCTTCTTTTCCTTCTTCGTTTCCTTCTTCTTCTTCTTCTTCTTCTTCTTCTTCTTCTTCTTCTCCTTCTTCTTCTTCTTCTCCTTCTTCTTCTTAGGCCTCTTGATTCCTTGGGGAATATGGGGCCACTATCCCAGTGTTTCACTGGTACTTAATTTATTGATCCTGAAAGGATGAAAGGCAAAGTTGACCTTGGCAGAATTTGAACTCAGAACATAAAGATGGATGAAATTCTGCTAAGCATTTAGCTCGGCGTACTCATAATAATAATAACTGGCTGGACTCATGCAAAATTCACAGAAAACATAAAAAATGTAAGCGTCTGTGTGCTGGTGCCATGAGAAATGTTTCTATAGTGTGACAGTTACAGAATACAGAAAGAAGTGTCAAACCAATAACTTTATAATCCAACCAAAATATTTTAGTTATGCAAACGTAAACAGAATTACTATTTAGTCTTAAAATACATCGTACATATTCAAAGAACCTTCTTGGTTTAGTGGTACTGAACATTCTTCTGATATTCTTTTATTATTTTACTTGTTTCAGTCTTTTGACTGTGTCCACACGGGAGCACCACCCTTTAGTCGAAGAAATTGACTCCTGGACTTATTCCCTGTAAGCCTGGTGCTTATTCTATCAGTTTCTTTTGCTGAGCAGCTAAGTTACAGGTATGCAAACACACCAACACTGATTGTCAAGCGATGGTGGTGAGAGAACAAACACAGACACAAACACACACAACACACAATTATATATATGACAGGCTTCTTACAGTTTCCATCTACTAAATTCACTCATGAGGCTTTGGTATAGAGTTGAATTTTGTGTAGCCACTAGTTGGCAACTTTTCTTCCTCACCTATTTTGTAGAGGGGTATTACCCAATTTTCTGGGCTTTTTTCACAACTATACTTCATTTGAAATTTGCATTAGTTTTTGTAATGAAACAAAGGAAAGAAGTGGGGCTTGTTTGTAGTTTGTAGAGAAAATGTTTGTTAAATGTGTTTGAAAAAAAAACATGGTCTTTCCCTGTCAACTAAAAGACACGAAGAACTATCAAAGAAGGTGAATAAATACCGGGGGTGGGGGAAAGAAAAGAGAACTAACACTCGATCGTTCTAAAATTCCCAGAATAAAAACGTAAACACCTGAAAAACTTTCCATCTATTCATTTCTAAATGTCTTTCCCTCTTCTTCATTGTTAAAAGTAAAGAAGCTAGAAAAGATCAATCATATTTCAGTCTAATTGTCTCTATCACTCCACTCCTTTTCTCTGTGATTAAGAGAGGGAAGGTGTGTGGCTCAATGGCTTGAAGTATTCAGCCCACAATCACAAAGTCATGAGTACGATTCCCTGCAGCGTGCTGTGTTCTTGAGCAAAGTACTCTGTTTTACTTTGCTACAGTCCACTCAGCTGGCAAAAATGAGTTGTTGCTGTAATTCAAAGGAGCCAGCTTTGTCACATTCTGTGTGAGGCTGAATCTCTCTGAGAACTAAATTATGGTATGCATGTCTGTGGAGTACTCAGCCACTTGCGCGTTAATTTTACGAGCAGGCTGTTCCATTTGTCAGATAAACGGAAACCTTGTTGTAACCAATGGAGTGCCATTTTTTAAAAAGAGTGATTGAAAATGAAATGTTCCATATCGTAAGGCAAAAATCTCATGTGTTTAGTATAATCAGTGAAAGTGAAGACAAAATAATTGCTATTCCATTGTGTATTCGCCCTTGACTCATGCTCAGTTTGATAGCAACAGCCTGCGCATGGGTGTTTATCTGGGGGTTTGACCTCCAGATCAGTGAGACCCACAAATGTCATTGTTAGGACTGGATTAACACCCATAGTGATCCTAACAACTAAAAAGATTTTCCTGACCCTACATAGGATCTTATTTGTTTTCTTCCAACCACTTGGAGGTCTAGCTTGCTCCAATCCACTCAGCTGGTAAAAATGAGTTGTAGCTGTAATCCAAAGGGGCCAGCCTTGTCATATTCTGTGTGAGGATGAATCTCCCTGAGAACTACGTTATGGTATGCATATCTGTGGAGTACTCAGCCACTTGCAAGTTAATTTTATCCTCATGTGGTAATGTAAAGTGAAAATTACATCCAATATTTGCTGTAGCTATTTGTCTTTGATTTAACGTGTCTGTGTATCAACTTTTCTTTTGATCTATGTATCTACTGTCTCTCTCACTTTCTCTCTTTCTTTCTCACTTCCTCTGTGTCCCTCCTCTCTCCCGCTTTTAATTTAACAATGCATGTATGTATCAATGTATCTATTTTTCTTGTGATGTGATAAACATTTAAAAACACAAAACGAATGCCATCACCATTCACTGTCTCTTCCACTCTCTCTCCCACTCTTTCTTTCTTACCCTCTTTCTCTCTCGCTCTTTCTCTTTTTCTCTTACTTCCTCTCTCTCATTTTGCCACTCACTTCTTCCTTTGAAGTAAGCATGACACACACCACAGATACGTACATACAAAAAGAACAAGTTAGCGTATTAATATTATTAATGATGATAATGATGATGATGATGATGATAATAATAATAATAATAATAGTAGTAGTAGTAGTAATAATAGACAATAAGAAGAGCGTGATGCAATTTGTAACAAAGATTGCTTATTTAACAGTTAGACAATATTTCAACAAATCGTCTGTCACTTTCAAGTTCAAAATGGGAAATGGAAAAAAGAAAGCAGAAACACAAAAAAATCAAAATATAAACAAGGAAATCCTATGTTCCTATTTAGATAAAATGACATCATTAGTTTTCACTTTCATAAGTGGTAAAAAAAAAAAGAAAGAAAATTATCATTATTTATTATTATGATTTTGTCAGCCCTTGTAGCCAATAAAAAGGATTTTTTATTTATTATGGTTCAAAACTTGGGCACAAGGCCAGCTATTTTAGTGGTAGTAGATAATTCAATTACAGTGACCACAGTATTTAACTGGTACTTTATTTTATCAACCCCCAAAAGGACGAAAGGCAAAGTTGACCAAGGTGGGATTTGAATCCAGTCTGTAAAGAGCCATAATAAATATTTCAGAGCATTTTGTCTGACATGTTAAGGATTTTGTTCGTTCACCACCCAAATAACAACAACAACAAAAAATAATAATAATTACTCGCAGTACCTGTGGAAATTCCATGGTTATTTTGAAAGTTAATTGATGAACTTGTATATTTTTCTGAAACATTTGATTTTTGAGAGAGTATAAAAATCCACATAGGCAGTATTGAAGGGACACTTAGTCAATCAATGAATTTACCTATTGACTGACCAACTGACCAACCCATCAACCTACCTACCTACCTGCCTACCCAACTTCGTATCTATCTATCTATCTATCTATCTATCTTTTTTTTGTTCTTTTCTTCCCTTTTACGATCCCTCTTGATCGAAAACCTACGCCACCCCATTTTTTTTTTGTTTCTTTTGTTTTTTGTTTTTTTCATCCCCCAAAAGAAAAGCTCTACCTTGTAACTTGTCCCATCTGTGTGCAGCCCTGTGTGGCCAATAAAGAAACTTATCTATCATATTCTACTTACATTTCTGCCAATTTACGTATCTGCTTACTCTAACATTATGGACAAACATTTACACTAAATAACTAAGAAGAAAAAAAAAAAAGACCTGACTAATTGCAGTGCCCCAGCCTTTTGGTTGTTACACACAAAGTAAAATTAACATCCATAGATATTTGTTAAGGTTAATTCACTTTGATTTAACTATGTGTCAATACATCTAACCATCTATCTGCTATCCTTTAATGAATTCACAATGACACTTCATTGGATTGAAGATAAAGAAATGGTTAAACATTAAAACCTGTAACAACAACTAAACTTTTATTTTTATTGTCTGTCACAATGTTCTATTATACAATGTTTAAAACCATGTAACTGCTTTCCACGCCCACGTTCTTTCCAGTCATTACTCGCTCTCTCTCTCTCTCTCTCTCTTTCTGCCTCTTGCTTCAACAACACCATATACCCCTTCATTTAACATGTTTATATCTCTCTCTTTCTTTCTACTTTCTACCTCTTTCTTCAACTAATCAACCACTCAACGTAATAGCAATACTGCTCTCTTACTTCTCCGGACTAACACACACACTCTGTCTTTCTCTTCCTCTTTCTTTCCGCCCTCTCTGTTTCTTCCTTGAACTCAAAACTTGACAGTGTCTTAGCGTAATAACTATTACATTTCCCCTCCCTCATGTCATTAAAATTTCTTTCCACTTTCCCTTTCCCATTTTCTCTTTTCCTTTCTCCCTCTTTTTGTCTCACTCTTTGCCGCTCCCTTAGCCTACAAGTGACAGTGTAATACATTTGGCCTTGATGTATTAATATATAATTCTTGTTATTATAATATACTGAAGTCAACTTCGCTTTCATCCATTCAGGATTGATAAAATAAAGTACCAGTCAAGTACTGAGGTCAACAGTATTGATTAACTGTTTCCCCCAAGTGTCTAGGGGTGGATGAAAATATATCTTACAGTGGCACCTGTAACAAAACATGTGTCACTAAAGAATGTTACAGCTGAATAAAGAAAATTTGGACTTCAGAACTCTCTGCATTCAATAAAACTGACGTACAATGTGCTTGCAGTGCCAGTACTCATACCAACATTTGGACTGCTTGATTGGATGCTTGATGAGATCCGAGCCATTAATGTGAAAACCCGAAAAATACTTACAAGCACACATAATTTCCACATAACAGTGATGTAGACTGCCTCTACCTAAAACATAAACAAAGCAGTAGAGGTTTAACATTGATCCAAAATGCCTTTGAATGTCGCATCATATTACTTCGGCAACATCTTTTAATAACCAAGTGTCAAAGTGTATACCTTGACCAAGTTTGCATACATGAAGCTGATAACATCATAAGACGTGGAATGTAGCTCCTTGAGCAGTACTCTTTGTCTGATAATCTAGAATACATGTCCAAAGAAGTCGCACGACTCTACCACAATGTATCATCAGATGAAAGGATGAGCCTATATGAGCAGAAGACTATGCATGGATATATTATTCGAAAGCTCCAAGATGATAGTAACATTGATCATCAAAGCAGTTTATCATGGACCAATAGCCGGATTACTACCTCCCACTTTGAAGGGTATGCATTTGCAATCCAGGAACAAGAAATATCAACTAAGTACCTGATGCATAAGAGGGATAGAGATGCAGGTAAAGCTGTAAAGTGTGACAACTGGTGAAGACTGTGGAGTTCAGACTGAAGATATCACCCACATCATAAGCAGTTGTCTGAAAATGTCATTAATGTATTATCTACTGATGAGACATGACGTTGTAGCTAGGACACTCTATAATGAAATCCGTCAGAGGGATAATCCCGAGAGCAAAGGAATACGAACCCACAATATGGCAGAAGCCATAGCCATTCATAATAAAAAGGAATACGGTGGAATGTACCAGTGAAGACATCAATAAAATATAAGTACAACAGACCTGATATAATGGTTTGGGATAGAGAAGAGAAACTGTGCACAGTTGTGGAAATTAGCTTCCCAGCAGATGTTAACATAAAGCTGAAGATCAGTGAAAAAGGGAACACTTATGCTGAACTATTGAGAAATCTGCAGTTACTCTATCCAGATTACAAGTTCAGGTTTATATCTGTAATTAATGGGGCCCTGGGATATGTAACACAATGCCTAAATACCAATCTTGAGAAATTAGGCTTCTCAAAACCAGAAAGGAGAAAGCTAATTCGAAGACTACAGATCCAATCCATCACTGGAAATGTAAAAATCTGTAAAACTTTCCAAAAGTTTATCATTTAAATATATACGAGCATGTCTAGATATGCAACTATATGCATGAGAAAATATTCATAAAACATACAAATCTGCACATACATACATACAAACAAATAAAAATACCCTGTTGTTGATGTTGAAATTCCAATGAAGGAGCCTTGGATCTAGGTTAGAAACCAGTTCTTTCTCTATTGGCAAGAAATCTTGAAATAAACTGAATAATAACACATATACCCACATGCATACATATATATTCATACAGTTGTCTAAGGAGGGTTCATAAGTTAGAAAAACAAAAAGCACACTCAATATAAAGGAATATGGGTATAATTTTAATACAGTATCATAAATTAAGAAACATGTTCAGCCAAATAAAGTTACTAGATAGTATCATGTGAAATACAACCCTGCAAGATCTTTCATATCACAGATTGAGAATACACCCACTCACTCACCTGAGTTTATTTTTCAGTGAATTCTGATACATGCACCTGCACTCCTGTATACACCCTCACGCGCACACATGTGCTCAATTGCTGTACTGATCAGTCACTGACTGCACATATTTTGGCACACAAAGTGACAGCGCTATTTGAACTAATCCAAATAGAAAACTGTCTCATATACACTTCAATGATCCTCTCTCCTGATTTACAAAAGTTCTCCTCAGCCATGTATTTCTTTCTCTCCTTCAATCATTTGTTTCCTTTTTCTGAACCTCACTGGTGAGGGAAGAGATGTAGTGAATCTTGCAAGCACGAAGTTGATTTGATCCACCATAGCCAAATTAAAATCAACAGTTCAACAGAACTTTTCTCACGGTGGAACAATGGTTTTTTTCAGTGACAGCAGTTTTACATATGCCAGGTGCCTTTAGCTAGGCTGAAATAATGTCTTTACCACTTGACCCTTTCTAACCTCTTCTACTTCACCAAAAGCTAGAATAGAGATATCACAAGACCACCAACTAAATTTATTGTTCTCAACTATGTGTCTATCCTTCTGGATAGTTATAAAAGCAAGAACCTCAAGCAAAAATCAGTTAGTCACTTGTTGACAACTGAGTGAGTTGGCTCGTGACAACTCAATCAGTTAGGGAATAGACTGCTAGAATCATGATCACAACCAAGGCAGCTACTAAAAAATATAGTCAGTGAGAGAAATGAAATTTACTGTCAGCAACTGCGAGACAACATCCCACGACCCTACAACTTTCACTAGCTCTTATTCTGTTCTATCACTATCGGTGGCTTACTGCTAAGGGAACGTGTGCACAAAACTAAACAAAGAAAAATTCTACCACATCTAACTTTCTTTCACATACTCTCGGAAATTATAGCCTGCCCAACAAGGCAAGTTATTTTCAACATAACGTTAAATAAATACTTCTTAAAACTTCATGCGTTGTTCATCTTTCACATCCTACAACATACTGTCACAATTAAATTTCAACTGATACAAAAATAACTTGTATGTGTGAATGAATGAATGAATAGATGTGAGTGTGTAACTACATGTGCTGTTGGTGGTATTTTTCCTACTCTGGATTTTTCCATTTTCCTTTCTGACAAGGAACTATGCTTGAAACATCAAAAACTGTCTTCTTCCCAAGTGTCAAACTAATACATTCCATGTGTATATCCTCTTGTTTTGTTACTGTTATTTTTAATGTTCGATTATTCACTTTGACTGTGTTTGTGTCTGTGTCTGTGTGGAGGGAACCTGTGGGAGAGGTAGACACAGGAAGACATGAGACAAGGTAGTGAAACATTATCTTTGGATGTTGAGGCTTACAGAGGCAATGACAAGTGATCATTGAGAAGACACAGCAAGCCATGTGAAATCATAGTTGTGGCTAGTGCCAGTAACATGTAAAAGGCACCTGTGCTGGTGGCACATAAAAGGCACCCATGCCAATGACGTGAAAGGTAACCACTACACTTTGTGAAGCGGTTGGCATTAGGAAAGGCATCCAGCTATAGAAACAAGACCAAACTAAACTGAAACCTGATACAGCTCTCCAGCTTACCAGTTTCAGTCAAACTGTTTAACCCATGCCAGTATCAAAAACAGACACTAAATGAAAATGGTAGTGATAATGATGATATATATATATAGTATGGGAGATAGAAAATGGAATTCATGAGACTCTTTATCAGAACCACTACAATCATTTCAACTCATCATGCATCTGTATCATACAGGTGAGATGCTGTACAATTGTCATGCATTGTTGGTGCAGATGCATCTCTTTAGTAAACTACAGTGAAAACTTGAATGTAAAATTATTACTCTTTCTCTCTTTATATATATAAAAACGTGCATGGTGTAGTGAATACATTTTGAAAAATAGCTTTATGCTGTAAACTCAGTTGATGATCCTAAATGCTGGTAGCACAAAAGGTGAAATCAATTGACACTGAGACATTTGTACTTGTCTTTGTAGTTTTGCAAAGTTAAGGGCTATTTTTATTATATTCACTACATTAACCATGTGTATTTACTTATAGCGAGAAATATGTGGCTTTGGAAAGTTAACTCTTCTTTCTAGCATAACTGTTACATTTTTTATGTATATTTTTATGTATATTTTTATTGTATATTTTACCTACTTTGGTTAAGCTTGCTGGCCACTTCATTATTGCTATTATTTTTTATAATAATGATATCTATTTATATATATATATATGTATGTATGTATATATAAGCATGTATATATACATACACACACATATATATGCACATACATATTTATATATACACATACACACACAATTTTTTAGGTCAACAGAGACGATACCAAACAGGTTTCAGTATTATTAGATCCCCCTAAGATTTTGGTAGCAGTGTATAGATTATATTTTGCTGAGAAGGTCTAAGACCAAACATGTCTCTTAAAGTTTTTTCAACACAAGCAAACACACATGCACATATTATCAATCTTTAACGATAGATATATGGAGGCAGTTTAATTTCTGGCTCTATTTCACCTATATCTTTTTTTACTATTGAGCTGACCACTCAACATGTACTGTTGAAAAGCAGTGGATATAGTGCCTGTCTAACATCAAAATAGTAGCCATTTACTAAATTATACACCTATTAATGTTTTTATAGAAATGAGCTAAGGTATCTCTGGTTGTGCTGTGTCCAAGATGGAAATCACACAGTTCTTCAGCAAGCTTGGGTGCAACAATTTCCCTACATCTCTTTTCCAGTCACCCAGCACAGACTTTACCAGGGAGACTCAATGGAGATTCCTTTATAATTAGAGCATTCTCTCTAGTTGTCCTTTTTAAAAGTAAGGATCATCATTCCGGATTGCCATTGATTTGCTGTCTTTCCAGAGGTCCAAGCCACCTGGCATACACAAGCTGGCTAGAAAATATCTTCTCTATTTAAGGCTTTTAACATCTCAGGCCAAATTTCATCTTCTCCAGTGGCCTTGCGACATTTGAACACTTTAATTGCCTTTATGATTTCAGCTTTTGTGAGGTTAGTCTTCACTTTTAGATGCACCTTGTGTCCACCAGAAGATTTTATTGCAACTAGATTTAGAAGATCAGCAAAACATTCTTTCCATTTCTTAAGAATGCTCTTCTCTGTAGAGAGAATTCTAGCCAAGTTCTTACCTGCAGGTGTAGAAGAGGGTTTCATTTTATGAAGGTACAGACATGTGATTCGAATGTCACAGAAAAGAGTCCCATGATGGATTCTTCAAGCCAAGTAACTGGTAGGAGACTCAGGAGTAGACCCAAAATGAGATGGTTGGATAACACCTATAGTCTCAGTCGGTAAAAACTTAGGAATCCAGCTGGAAAGTTTAATGACAAATGCTTCTGATTGAACTTTATGGAGGTCCCTGAGGATTTACACAATATTCCCAGGAATAGTGGGCAGAAAAGATGGATGGATGGGTGGATGAGCTAACGGATCTAATTCAGATGGGACAGTAGCATAATAAGAGATGTACTGAATGAAATATCATTTCTGTTAAAAGCACAAGGCCTGTAATTTTGGGGGAGGGGACTAGTCGATTACATCAATCCCAGTGTTTCACTGGTACTTAATTTACCCCCCCCCCCCGGACGAACGGCAAAGTTGACTCTGGTGGCATTTTAAACTCAGAACGTGAAAACAGGTGAAATGCCGCTAAGCATTTTGCCCAGCATGCTAATGATTCTGCCAGCTCGCTGCCTTTGTACTGAATGAAATATGCAAAATGTTTTCAATGAATTAAAATTTCCTTCAGTAGGAGAAAGAATACAATAAAAAAAAAGTGGCAATTATTAGTAGCTCTCAAAGGAATGGGGGAGATAATTGAAAGAAATTTAGAATAAATCTCTCAAAATTAAAATGCTTCAGGGTAAACATGATTTATTTTTCCTGCCAAGAGACACCTGTGTTAGACAGCACTCACACAAGTCTACGCAAGCCTGTTTGATAAATTGGAAAATATTTTTTTCATATTGAAAGTGTTATCAATACTTGGAAATCATGTACTTTTGATATTTAATAATTAATATTTATGGTTTTAGCCTAGATTGGTACTGCCTATTCTGCCTGCTCTGATGTTGCATTGGTTATATAACTTTTTTACTTGTTTCAGTCATTGGATTGTGGCCATGCTGGTGCACTACCTTGAGGTGGCATACTGTAATATTTTATGATAGGAAGGACATCCAGCCGTAGAAACCACACCATATCAGACTGGAGTCTGGTGCAACCTTCCAGCTTGCCAGCCCTGGTCAAACCGTCCAACCCATGCCAGCATGGACAACTGTTGTTAAATGATGATGATGATGTGTTGGTACTCTAAGCCTAAGGAAATATCTGTAATTCAAGAAAGAGACAAGGAGTATGTGAAAGGGAAGATAGACAGAGAAAGAAAAGATAGAATGGAGAGAATGAGAGACAGAAGTGAGGTTGGATAGAAGCAGAAGAGAGATGGGTGAGATGAATAAGAGGAAAGAATTAGAGAGGTAGAGAGTAATGGTTATTGTGAGGGAAAGCAAAACAAAATTAAAGCAAAAGATAATGCACAAGGAGAGAGAGAGGGAGGTTAAGATATAAAAGAAACCAGAGAGAAATAGACAGAAAAATTGAGTGACAGAGGATGAAGAAGCTCATAAGACACGTGTTATGACTGAACTGCATTAATGACGAGTGTTGATTTTTACTGGCATTCGTTTGAATATACATATTAATATATTGATATATTCAGACATTAAGCTTCACTTTTCGAAGGGGAAGATGAAATTCTGAGACCTTAACGCTCTTCCGAAGGGCACAAATGGTTTAAGTGAAGTGAGTTGAGTACAACCAAAATGATCGAAACCGAGTTGCAGATTCGGCTCACCAAGAGTTCACATGTACTTTATTTCGATTCTTTGAATTCAATATATTGAATCATTAAAATTCGTGTAGCCTAAAAACGAGGTTGTTGCTGTGTAGTTTCGGGTGAACTCTGATTTAGCATGTCTATGATATGGAGGTAATCGATTAATCGACCAAGTACGATCCACAGATCCAATGTTCAAGGCATACCTTGTCTCCGTCTAATTGAGGATCATACTGTGCAGTCTTAGCATGTAGTGGTTTATATGGTATGTTAATAAGTGCAAAGGTTCTCGGCAAATACTAGCCCCACTCCAACTATTAGAATAAAAATTTCGCCCCCTCTTCTCTCAATTAATGAGAAGACAAACATCGTTTGTATTCATAAAAAATTTTCTTTCATGATATCAAACGTGTAAAAGTTTTAAACTATCTTAATTTTATTAAACATGGGTAAAATCCTGACAGCTCCGTTTTGACAGTCATCTAGGAGACGCTGGATTTTCCGCTACTGTCAAGTCTGCTTTGTAGTGGCGAGAAATAAAGACAGAGTAAAAAGTCACCGGGAGGAAAGTTGTAGAGATAAAGTATATCACACTTTATTAAAATGTTACCAACAAAAGAGGAAATTCAAGAATATTCTAAGTTGTTTATTAACTGATAATAAATGGTTTCTGATTCTGATGCAAGATCAGCTATCATAAGGGGAGGCAGCTTACTCGATAGTAACGACTCTAGTACTTGACTAATACTTTATTTTATCAACCTCGAAGGGATGAAAAGCAAGTTGGTCTCGACAGTATTTGAACTCATGACATTTTCCCCATGCTACAACTATTCTGCCAGCTCGCCGGCCTTTATTCACTGATAATAATGCTATAATTAGTATACAATGACAACACAATTTATATTACAGGTGTAACAGTAGGGGAGGGGAAAGCACGTTTATTCAATATCTCTATATATAATCTTCAATAAAACAAAACAACAGAAACATTTGATTACATCGACCCAGTGTTTCACTGGCACTTAATTTATCGACCCCGAAAGGATGGAAGGTAAAGTCGACTCCAAAAGAATGAAAGACAAAGTCGACCCCAAAAGGATGAAAGGCAAAGTCGACCTCGGCGGAATTTATAATAATGATAATCCTTTCTTTATTCACCACTGAGAGTATATATAAAAGATTGGGGACGGCACAGACAACACAAAAAGAATGGGATTTAATCGTTTAAGGAGGTAATAACAATGAAAATATAGCAAATAAAGGTTAATGTTGACATTACCCAAAACTTTATCGAAAAGAATGGTGCAACGGGTTAAAAAAATGTGTAGGAAACAAATGCCCGGAAAGCAACTTGGCGTGGGGGGAAGCTTTCCCCAGGAACTTGGATGCTAAACATCGCTTTGAAGGGTTGGGGTCCTTACTTATACTATATATATATATATATATATATATATATAATACGCGCATACACACACACATCTATCTGTCTGTCTATCTGCAATAAGTAAGGGCCCAAACCCTTCAAAGGGATGTTTAGCATCTAAGTTTCCGAGGAAAAGCCTAATTTATGATTTCAAGAGGATTATAGTTCTCCCAAAGTTACGAGGGAAAAACTCTGATCTTGTGAATTTTCCGAAGTCCCCCCCACCCTCTCGGAAAAGATTTCCCCCACAAATTTCTTTATAATCGTAATCTATACCGTTTGAAAGGTATTTCTATAAAATTTCATTGAAAAAACCCCATTTTCCTAAAAGTTACGAGGGAAAAGCTTGGATCTTGTGACTTTTCCGAAGTCTTCTCCCCACCTCCCGTTGCTTTGCGCGCATTTTATTTTTCATATTCGTTTCCTATACATTGTTTTATACCCTTTCCAGTATTTTTTTTTGTGGGGGGTGATTTTAAACATTAACGGAAATTTCATTTAAAAAACCCCATTTTCCTAAAAGTTATGAGGGAAAAACATCGGATCTTGTGAATTTTCGAAGGTCTCTCCCCACTCCCCTGTTGCTTTCCGGGCATTTTTGTTTTCATATTCATTTCCCTTTTTTTACACCCGTCGCACTTTTTTTTTCGATTTCGTTTTCAGGTAATAATGTCAACATTAACCCAAACAAATCCACAAAAGAGGGAGACTTCCAAAGATTACTCGTGGAAACTCCCCAAAACCACGATCGTCCTGATCTCTAGGGCAAGTGCCCTCTCCACTTCATCTACCCTTGATCTAGAGGCGCATTCTTAGAGTAAGCCTGTTCACTCGGGCCATTCGCGTTACATTCACCTACCTTTTACCAAAAGAAAACAACAAAAAATAATGGTTTCAAATTCTGGCACAAAGGCCAATAATTTCGGGGGAGGGGTAAGTCGGTTATATCGACACCAGTGATCAACTGGTACTTATAATAATAATAATAATAATCCTTTTCCACTATAGGCACAAGGCCTGGATTTTTGTAGGGAGGGAGACAATCGATTACATCGACCCCTGTAATTGACTGGTACTTGAACCGTTAGTTCTCTGGGCAAATTGCTTAGCGGCATTTCGTCCATCTCTACATTCTGAGTCCAAATTCCGCCGATGTCGACTTTGCCTTTCATCTTTTTGGGGTCGATAAAATAAGTACGAGGTGAACACTTGTGTCGATATAATCGACTTAACACCTTCTTTGAAATTACAGGCCTTGAACCAAAATTCGAAACCAATATTATCATTACTATTATTTTGCACTTGTTGATTCTGACTGTGGCCACAGCGGGGATAGGTAAAGAGAACTTGGTACACAGAAATTGCTTTTTGCATTTGAGGTATACATCCTATGCACATTATTTGAGGCTCTCCTTTTAAGTGTATATGTTGTCTTATGTTTGCTTGATGCTATAGACATGTCAGTGTTTATGGGTGGTTGAACACGTGTAGGGACAAGAACTGGTGGTTGGAATTCCTGCGACAACAAGCTGCTTCTTCCCACCTGCGTTTCCAGTTGGTTTCATTTTCAATATTTTTTGTTTCATTGTGTAGGTTGATAGGGGTGGGACCTGTGCTAACATGAAGTATGCTGGATGCACCGAAGTCGAAGAAAGAAACTCTGTATTGTCGTTCGATATGTTAGATAAACAAACAAGTATCCCTTAAATTACTCCCTGTAATCTTGAGAAAAGGAAGGACATACTCACTCCTGAATACATTGTTATAGGTAAAGATAGGATTGTCTCAGAATGCCAATATGACGACGAAAAAGTGAGGCTACGGTGTAACAAGAATGTGTTCCGCCCGGGGCAGCCCTTCAGATTTCCTCCCTCCCCACAAAAATATAACGTATTGTACAATGCCGCTCCTATAAAAACATCCTTGGGGCGGACCGGCACCCTCCAGTTATTCTATTGGTATGTAGTACGTTTGGATGTTGTGCGGAAGGGAAAAAGAATCAGGATCTTTATCGAGGAAAGAATTAGACACGCACTTACGATGAATAATTAGATTCTACTTTCATATCTTAGGTTGCTTTCGCGGATGATTTTATAATGCCATACTGAGCTGATGTACTGCTTATGGAAAAAAATGTGAAAGTTGTGGAATGTATTTAAACCGTTATAAAATAACAGTCCTGTTTTTAAGGTTTATTTGTTTATGCAGTAACGAGCAACCTTTTTCGAGAAGCAGGCCATACACTAGAGGAGCTGGAGGGAGCAATATGTATTTGTGTGTGGGTCCGGGGGCGGCAAACTGAAGAACCGTCTCGGGCGGCACACACTCTAGCTACGCTAGTGGGGCCATACTACTAAAAAAATTCAAGGTAGTTTTTCGTTGGCGTGCCATTCATAAAGTCCAGGGGGTCGCCGTTTGGGCAATCTTTCGTCTCTAGGTTGCCGTTTGGGCAATCTTTCGTCACGAAAGATTGCCTAAATATGAACTATCTCAAAGTAACCCCAAGTAAGGACATTTCTGTGATTAATTATTATTTTAATCTGTCTATATAATGTACGACTAACCCATAAAACCTCATCAACGAAATTAGAGATAAAATTGTATTGTTTGAAATTAAACTTTGAACAGGAAATAAAAACGAAACATGAACGAAGTCTGTACTAGACCTTCATAGCTTCTATTGATAGAAAGAACACCGCTGAGACTTAAAAACACAAGATATAGCCCAAAGTAAAATATAGGTTTAATATCAAGTTTTATGTTAAAACCGATCCTTAATTTGTGTAGTCCTTTAATCCCTCCCCTTCTATACACACACACACAGTGAAACTGAAAGCACAAGTCATTCTGACTCACCTACACGACCCTAATCAGCTAAAATTTTCGTTATCTCGTGGACAGTGCATTTACTTTTTTTTTTTCAAGATAAATGAAGACTGGGATTTTGAAGTCAACATATTTTATATAAGAACATAAACACACAACACTGTTTCGAAATATCTGAAACCAAATATGAATTATAATGGATCTAATAAACAGGACAAAATTGAGAAAAACGAAGGTTTGAACAAATAATTCACCACAATAAAAAAAAAAGACAACACAAGGAAGCAGGAAATAAATGTAACAACCCCCACGTGAATAGTTGAATGATAATATAGTATTGTTGGTAGACTGATGTCATCTCTTTACCATTTGTTTGCGCCCCTCTTATGTTTCCTTAGTTCACATATTGTCTCTAACTGCAGAGACTACTACCACTGTTGCCATCTGCCACATCTCAGCTGCTGCAAATAGTGTTGTTGCTACCATCACAAGTACCACTCTCGTTCACCAACAGACACTGCTACCATTTGCTATATTCTCTCTCTCCCCCTCTCTTTCTCCCTTCAATCACATTATCAATTAAAATCTACATTTTCTCTACCCACCCTGACGAAAAGTGGTTTACAACTGTACTATCAGTGCTACAACACGCATACTCATACACACATAGATACATGTACACATACATAGTTATTGTAGTGTGTATACAATAGAGGAGTTGGTGTAGACACATTTTACGTCTATCTATATTCACCTGTTTTAAAATTTTCTCGTTGGAATTATTAAATGTGGACACATCGGTTTTATTAAAGATTCCAGTTGCTTCAAATATCAGAACACTGGGACACATTGACTGGGAGCAGTGGGTAAGTTTGTCGCTTCACAAATATTTATTTTCTCTCTGTATAAATATAAAAACAAATGTTTCTTTCGTTTTCATTTTTGTTTTCGCATCCTCCTAAAAATAACACAACCGATCTCGTTGTAGTGATGAGGATGATTATGTTGTTGTTAGTGGGGGTATAATGATGACTGTCATCATCATCATTCTTATTACCGCGATGAATAATGTTGATTGCTATTATCTTCGTCATTGAATAACAGGACTTTAATAATAATAATAATAATAATAATAATAATAGTTTCTTTATGTGTCACAACAGTGACGAACGAGGGGACATTACAAGGACAAATAATGATGATTTCCTTATATGTTATAAGGGTAGAAAAGAGCAAAGAAATGTATGTAAATTATTGAATATAAATAATAATTGTAATCGTGAAATAAAAGCGAATTACCATCGAAGTATGCGCAAATCACTGCCATACCTCAGCCCCCTAATTGAATTACTACCTAGGTATTAGATCACTTCTATATATTGAGTCTGGTATTCACTTCCAGTAACATCAACTAATACCTAAATATTAGAAAAACCTCCATGCCTTAGTCACCCTAACTGATTTACCACTTAGATATGATTAAATAAGCTCCATGCTTCAGTCACCCTGGTTTACAGCCTAGGTATCATTAGACTATCTCCTTATCCCGGATATCCTGATTTATCACCCAGGCATGATTAAAACTTGTTGAATGTTTACTATATTTTTACTATGTGTAACAACCCGCATTTAATGTTTTTAAGATTCTCATATCTTAAGGAAAAAAAAGGGAATATTTTTAGATTCACCACTATCTGACTGTCGTTATTTTTATACACAGTAACAGGTTGGTGAGGTAAAAATAAAATGTTTAAGCTGAATTTTGTATGAATCAGTACAGCATTATTGTCTGCCTAGTTTTAATAATCAAATTGGAAACAATAATCATCCACCGCAGATCAATACTGGCGTAACGACACATTCCTAAAAATTTAACTAATTTTTTGTCTTAAGCCATTGCACCGTCCGCTAACTCTTTTTTTTTTTCTTTTTGCTAAAACACGTTTAATTAAATCAACCTTTCACTTCAAGTTCACTTTTTCTTGTAACCAACTCTTTCAGATATGCACCTATAAATGCACCAACCTTTTCTTCTTAGTTCACTGTTTATTCTAATCAACTTACACATATATAATCGCTAATTTTTGTTGTTAATTCCACTGTTTTGCAGTCCATTTTTGCGATGACTGTCGGAATAAATGGTTTGCATTATTTCTTCCGATTCTTTACGTTCTGAATTCAAACCCTACCGAGGCCAAATTTATCTTCCATTCTTTCAGGGCCGCTAAAACAAAGTACCAGTCAGCTACAGGGGACTATGTAATCGACTAACCTCCTCCCCGCCTTGTGCCTAAATCATAAACAATTGTTATATTGTTAGAAATTAACATCATTATTAATTGTATCTGCGTATATTGAACGTTCAAACACGGCTCCTCTTCTACTCTCAGCTATTACTTAAAATCGATTTTACACGTTTTTCTTTATAGGTCGTTATTTATTTATTCTTTCTTT
Source organism: Octopus sinensis (assembly GCF_006345805.1). Lineage (NCBI taxonomy): Eukaryota > Metazoa > Mollusca > Cephalopoda > Octopoda > Octopodidae > Octopus > Octopus sinensis. The sequence continues at coordinate 121,229,662 of NC_042998.1, forward strand.
GTCTGACTGTTCAGTAAATTCGACTGGTGATAGTTATGTTTCAGTCACAGATATCAATAGAGAACAATCTCTTGTTATGTTTTACTACCTGCAATCACAATGGCAGTAGGAATATTTCTTACAACTTGATTCTTCAGTTTAATTTATAAAAGATAATACTTAATAACTAAGAACATAAATAAAAAGATAATACTTAATGACTAAGAACATAAATCATTTGGTTTAGTTATTCGAGAAATGAAATCTTAGCCAATTTATATTAAAAGTGAAGCTGATTGAAACTTCTTCGGACCAAAGTCTAATGCACTTGTAAAAATTTACCAATATCTCTTACTTCAGTAGTTAGGCTTCATATTGAATATATAACTTGCACCCCTATTATTGTCGTATTTCTTGCTGTTGCAAATATTCTGACATTGCTACAATAGGTTTTAAAAGGGTACTGTTTTCTTCCTCCGTCACGACTTTCTCATACGATGTGATAAAAGAAGCTACTATTTTCAAATTTCACAAATTTATTTTGTTGTTTTACTTATTCATTGTTATGAAATAATCATTTCATTTTTATTGTCTGTAATATGTCATGTTCATATTTAAATATAAAAACATGTCGTAAAGGAAAAATTGGTCCCACCTCGGCCAACATAATTGAAGAAAAAACAACTCCCTACTTAATTTTACATTCAGTCTTGTGTCTGGAAACAAATCAATAGACGGTAGCAATTTTCATGATATTCTTTCTTTGGATAAGCTTATTATATCCTTCTAATATCGATAATGCTACCAGTAGACATGGCACATGTAGGCTCTAACACTAACTACCTGTATCATACATGCACACGCACCTTTATTTTATTAGCTGACAGGTTGGCAACTATAATAAAGTGAAAATAACAGAAAGGCGGTGGTGTCCGATTAACTCATCCCAGACTGAGAGTAAAGCTGTTAATCAAGCCAATGGATGGTTTAATTCGTAACATCGGAAATTTCCCACTGCCTGATTAAAATTTTCGGCGAAGAACATTTTGTTATTGTCGGATAGAATTTGTAGCTTTATTGCCATATCTGATAATGAATTAAGCTCTTTTCTAACCAAACCCAAATTAACTTACAAAGTGCTCATCCAATCATGATATATTAAAATATACTACAGCATGTTAATAGCTGTATTATCAAGGCTCAGAGTGTTACAATAGTAGCAGACCACACCATTAGGTTACCGAGTCAACTGCATTCAAGCCAAGTGTTAGAGGTTCGTGGCTGGACCCAATTTTCCACTTGATGTTTGTTGGCGAGAACAAGAAAGAAATAGTTATCATATTAGGATCTTAAGATCATCAGATTCTGTCATGATGGAAAATCTAAAGAAACCCGTGATATTGTGAAACCAACATAAATTTTATAAACTGTCTTTTGAAGGGAGTTAATTCAAATATTTCTTCTGAAAACATTTGCTATTTCAGCCAGGACACTAACTGGGCTGCTTTTGTTAAGGTGCTCACTGTCTGAAATAATGATCGTGGGGTAATAAACTAAGAATCAAAGAAACCAGGACTGTAGCAAACATTTAATTTTATGGAAAAAAAAAAAATGCCGTGGCTAGAGTTTGATCTCAAGAAATAAACCCCTTTTTTTCTGAGAGATATATATCGTTTCGTTTACTTGTTTAGATCATTAAATTGCGGTCATGCTGGGGTATCACCTTGAAGAATTTTTAGTCGAATGAATTGACCCCAGTACTTTTTTTTTAAAAGCCTGGTACTTATTTTATTGGTCTTTTTTGCCGAGCCGCTAAGTTATGGGGACGTAAACACACCAACACCGTTTGTCGAGTGGTAGTAGTGGACAAACAAAGACACACACACACTCGACAGGCTTCTTTCAGTTTCTGCCTACTAAATCCACTCCCAAGGCTTTTGTTGACCCAAGGCTATAGTAGAAAACACTTGCTCAAAGTGCTACATAATGGAACTGAACCTGGAACCATGTGGTCGGGAAGCAAACTTTTTAACTACACAGCCACGCCTATGCCTATATACTTTATTTTTGTAAAGATTTTTTCTTTTTCATATTACATTGAGTTAATTCAAATCTGTTTACTTTTGTTGTTGGCATTATGATCAACCACTCTGTACTTGTGAAATACAGTCTCTCTTACTTAAAAAGCAGGCAAGGGTTTGTGACAGAAAGATCATCCATCTGTAAAATCCTGCCACAAATATGTTCCCATCTAACCCATACTAGTATATGAAATAGGCATTAAAGAAGAAAAATGAACTTTGACTTCTACTATATGACGGCTTCTACTACTTGGAACTAGCAAGCTGTGTACCACTTTCTAAGCCTATCTCTTGTATCTTGGTTTTCAAAATACATTTAAATATTTCTCCTATTCCTTCATCCACAAAACTGTAGTCTTCTAGAACTCTTTCTCTGTTCTTTATTTTCTATCAAACTGTAAAATAGTTCAAACTGAACATCAACCACATTTAGCTTATCAATCTAGGAGGGTCTATAAAGATTATCAGTGTCCTCTGTCTTTCTCTGACTAAATGATAGTTATGCAAGCTGTGTTAAGAAATATCATGAAAATTATATATTGTTCTCTACCCATACAATTGTTTAAAATATGTCAACATCTGTTACATAAGACTTATTTCATCACAAACATCACCCATGTTGCAATAAACACTACTCTTCTCTTACTGTTGGTGACTTTTAAGAAACTGTTTTTTTATGAGTAGAAACAAACAATAAAATCAAATATGGCTTTATTTTGATGTGGTTGCAGAAGAAACACTGATTGTGAGTTGTTAGATTATGCTTACTTTATATGAGCTAGTCTGTGGTTACATATTTCTCTTTAGCTAAACTTGTGATGTCATATGATAATACATTTTTTTATAAATGTGCCTCCTTGTAAATATTATTCTTAAATGTAGGGTGATAGATTTGTAGAATTATTACAGCATTGGACAAAATACCACATAGTATTTAACCCTTTAATATTTAAACCAGCCACATCTAACCAAAATATTCTACGAGTTTTATGGTCAAATCAGCCATTTCTAGCCTCTCACACCAATGCTACAATATCATTCTAAAAATTAACAGTAACCTCATAAAAATCTCCAAGCTACAAAGTAATACATGATTAATTCAAAACAATGTGACTAAATAAGCATTACTTTTGACAGAATAATGTGAATGCTAAAGGGTTAATTATTGTTTCTTACATTCTGAGCCAAATATTATTGAAGTCAACTTTGCCTATCACTCTTCTAAGGTTGATGTATTTAATTGTATGTTTTCCAAAAAATTTAATTCTTGTGCTCTCTAATCATAACTTTTGTGATGAGAGATATAGGTTTAAACAGAGGTATGGGAATGAGGATCTATCTGAATGGTATAACAACTATAAATAGCAAATGTAACTTTAAATAACTGTTTCAAATTGTTGCACAAGGCCAGCAGTTTTAGGGGGAGAGGTTAGTCGATTACGTCAGCCTCAGTACTTGGCTTGTACTTTAGTTTAGCAACTCTAGAAAGATGAAAGGCAAAGTTGACCTTGCGAGTTTTTGAACTCAGGATGTAAAGAACTGGAAGAAATACTGCTAAGCATTTTGTCCAGCACATCAATGATTCTACCTGCTCACTGCTTTAAATGTAGCTATAAATAATACAATATGAAAAGTAACAGAGAAAC
>NC_042998.1:121238367-121240867 GCF_006345805.1 Octopus sinensis
ATGCCATTATATATGGCCTTCATTGATTGGACAAAGGCCTTTGACTTGGTAAGTAGAAAAGGCCTCTTCATCCTGCTCCAAAAAATCAGATGTCCACCAAAGCTGCTGAGGATCATCAAATCTTTCCATGATGATATGCAAGGCACCATACATCACAATGGTTCAACATCAGCCGCCTTCCAAATAAAAAACAGGGTAAAGCAAGGTTGTGTCCTTGCTCCTACATTATTTGGCATCTTCTTCATGCTGCTGCTGTCACATGCCTTTGAGACATCAGATGATGGAGTGTTTCTGCATCCACATAACTTACTGGTTTCACAAGAACAAACTAATAGAATAAGTACCAGGCTTATCAACATAAAAAAACGCACTAGGCTGTGTCTCATATTTTTGTTTGCCCACTCAGTTGTATCTATCAATTTATCTTTGTATGTGTTTGTGTGTTTATATATCTATATATATATATATATATATATATATACAACACCCTAATGGGAGCCTTAACTCCCAAATTTTAGTCATTTCTTTTATGATCCAAAACTAGGTCAAAAGTACTGAATGGATCTTTATGAAATTTGGAAATTATATTCTATGCATAAGGGCCATAACCCCCATGACAATTCATATATTTTTGCTGTTGATGAAATTTTTACAATAGATATTGGACACAAATGAAGTAATATTTATAAAATTTCGTCTTCTTACAAGTTAGAAAGACCCCTCCATGGGGACTTAACACCCACAATTTTGTCATTTTATCTAAGCAAAAACGAATACAGTTGTACTCTTGCAAGCTGTAGGGTCACCCAAGCATAAAAGTTGAGCATTATTTCTAATTCAATGGTACAACAGTGTAACAGTTTGCTTTGACATACACTTACATTGTGATTTCTGCAATGTGGTGCATAAATTGTCAAGTAAATGAGAGGCATCTTTGCCTCCTGATTCAGTTGCAAAGTGTTGAGTAAAGTTATTTGATTGCAGACCTCCTTTCAGTCTTTTTATTATCACTCGGTCACACAGTCCCCAGATGGTAACATTGATTTCAAGGCCTTCCCAGATGAGTGACTGGTTATTCAAAGACATTTATAGATTGTAAATTTATTCTGTCCAGTTACGTATCAGTATAGTGGTCATTTGCAAACTCCAGAGGTGACACTTTCATTTCTCCTTAGCCCTCATGCCACACAATTGTTAATGTTTCATTCAGTTGGGTCACGCCCTTCCAATTGCTATAGATTTGTAATGCATCTTGATGGTGAGGAATACTACATTGGGGGTGGTAACGACTAGGGTAGGGTAACTGACTGCTTATTGTGATCATTCGTCTTTTGGTTTCCTGTAGCTTTGCTCTCTTTTACAAACCCAGTGAACATATATTTCCTATTTCAAAGAAATTCAAACAATAGATATTGTTAAAAAGATTCTCAACAATTCAATTTCTCTAGTTGACATTAGGATGCCCACCCCCAACAAGGGCCTTAACTCTCACATTTTAGAGCTCCATGACCTTCATTTTTCAGGAGCAAAATCTTTTTAACAGGTTCAGTAAGACTGGAATTTTGGAATATGCGCATAAAAATCAGTAGTATATGTCACACTATTACAATTTTTGGGGTGTGTGTAAAGAGGGAAATAACCCTCATCTGCAATTTTGATGAAATTTGAAACATAGATATTCCAGTTCATTAGAGAAAATATAACAGAAAAGTAGAATTCTTCAATTGTATGTAACACGGGCAACGCTGGGTATCTCTGCTAGCATATATATATATATATATATCATTATAACATTACATTAATAATCCAAACATGGCCAGTGCCAGTGCTGCCTGACTGGCTCCTGTGCTGGTGGCACGTAAAAAGCATCCACTACACTCTCGAAGTGGTTGGTGTTTGGAAGGGCATCGAGCTGTAGAAACATTGCCAGACAAAATTGGAGCCTGGTGTGGCCTTCTGGCTTGCCAGTCCCGAGTCAGACCATCCAACCCATGCCAGGATGGAAAACGGACATTAAACAATGATGATGATATGTGTGTGTGTGTGTGTATCATCATCATCATCATCATCGTTTAACGTCCGCTTTCCATGCTAGCATGGGTTGGATGGTTCAACTGGGGTCTGGGAAGCCAGAAGGCTGCACCAGGCCCAGTTTGATCTGGCAGTGTTTCTACAGCTTGATGCCCTTCCTAACGCCAACCACTCCATGAGTGTAGTGGGTACTTTTTACATGCCACCGACACAGGTGCCAGACGAGGCTGGCAAACGGCCACGCTCGGATGGCGCTTTTTACGTACCACTGGCACGGAGGCCAGTCAAGGCGGAGCTGGCTACGGCCACATTCGGATGGTTCTCTTACATGCCACCGGCAGTGGTATCACAACTATAAATTCCATTGATGTTGATCGATTTCGATTTTGATTTTCACTTGCCTCAACAGGTCTTCACAAGTAGAGTGTTGTGTCCCAAGAAGGAAAGGTATGCATAGGTGGAGAGGCCA
>NC_042998.1:121248367-121260867 GCF_006345805.1 Octopus sinensis
CTAGCTATCTGATAACCTATCAATCAGCCATATTGATTTCATGCTCACCAGACACCAGGATGCATGGTTGCTCTTAAATACAAAAACCCTCCCTGATGAAGAATGCATCCCCCAGCATAGACTAGTTATTAGTGACTTTAGACTCGAGGCCAGAAGGATACCAGAAAGCAGACCTATCTGGAAAAGAAGGACTTGGAAGCTTAAGAACCCTTCACATGGTTGAAGATTTAGGGATGTGCTTACCGAGAAGTTTGATGATGGGGATGAGGATCTACAGTCCTATGACATAGAAGGTAGCTGGGGATTCCTGTGAGACAGCTTGCTGAGTGCCACAGACCAAATCTGTGGCTGGTTCAAAGTCCCTTCCAGACCTAGGGTAACATGGTGGTGGAACAATACTGTAGACAAGGCCATTAGAGCAAAGAAACAGGCTTGGAAGACCTAGAAGAGTGGGGGTAGCAGGAGAATGTATCAGATAGCCAAAAGGGAAGCTAGGAGACAGATATATATAGCCAAGGGAGAAGCAGAAAAGAGGAAGTTTGCCAATGTTCAGTGACATGAGAACCAAAGAACTGAAGTGTGTGTGTGTGTGCACATATATGTATATGCGCCAGTGCAAGCTATGGACACATATGAGGTGTAGTGGTATGACTGAATGACTAACAGAGAAGGTAGTCTTTACACGTGGCAGATGTGCAGGTACATTAAACATCAGGGACGTACAAAAAACAAACTCTCAAAAAAATAAACTCTCTTAAATGTCAGGGGAGTATCTCTAGAAGTAGTGGACAGTTTCCATTTGGTGACCAAGGCAGTAGTGATGGAAGTTATTCCAAAAGCATAACTGCTTGAATAAAATAGGCTGGGCAAAGTTTATATAGCTACTACCTCTGTTAGTAACAAAGGGCCTCTCCCTCAGAGTGAAAAGCAGATTGTATGATGCCTGTGTATGAACATGACAGTTAAACATGGGCTGTGACTACTGAGGATATGCAAAGGCTTGAAAGAAATGAAGCCAGTATGCTCTGCTGGAAGGGTAATGTCAGAGTGCATATACAACAAAGTGTAAGTGACTTGAAAGAAAAACTGGGTGTACAGTATATCAGATGTAGTGTGCCAGAGAGAAGACTGTGTAGGTACAGTCATGTAATGTGTATAAATGAAGACAGTTGCATCAAGAGGTGCCATTCTCTAATTGTGGAGGGAATGTGTGGAAGGGGTAGACCCAGGAAGATGTGGGACAAAGTGGTGAGAAAAGATCTTCAGACGTTGGGCCTGGCAGAGGGAATGACAGGGGACTGAGACTCCTGACAAGCTAAGTAAAATTGTGGTTGTCCTTGCAATACAGGCATCCCTCTTCAGCTGAGCATTCCTAATCTTGCTGGCTTGTGGCTGCTGGTGTCATGTAAAAGCAGCCATGCCAGAGCTGTGTAAAAGCACCCAGTATATTCTGCAAAGTGGTTGGTGTTAGGAAGGGCATCCAGCAGTAGAAACAACAAAACAGACTGAAACCTGGGTAGCTCTACAGCTGGCCAGCTTCTGTCAAACTTTTCACATAAAAAATATAGAATGTATTGAGAATGTACATTGACTTTCTCATCTTGGGGCCAGTTGAAGAAGGCTAGTTAGATATATGTGGTAATAAATCTGTCAGCATCTCCATAGAAAGTTTGTCGAATATGGTGGGTGGGGCATCATTTCCCATTCAAACTGCTCCAGCTTTTGGAATGTCATCCTCGCTGTATGTGGTCAAGCATTATCCTGATGGAAGAACACCAAAGATAGTCGTTTTTCTTCTAGCACTGACTTAAGCCATTTAAGCTGCTTGCAGGAGATCTCCTTTGTTATCGTTTGGTTTGGGTTTAAAAGTTCAAAGTGGACTAAACCTTTCATATCCACCAAACAGATAATACCTTATGTGGGTGAAGACTTTCTTTAGCCTGGGGTGCTGGTGTTTCTCCTTTCCCTACCACTGTGTTTGACATTTTTATAGAGAATCCATTTCTTATCACCAGTCACTATTCAGTCCGAAAAAGGTTAACTTGTGAGACATGACAGCAAAGAAGAGACTCACTCTCTGCATGTAATTAGACTTGGAAAGTTTGTGAGGAACCCATTGACCTAATTTGCAGTCTTTTCCGGTGACAAATCCAGCTAGTTCCTCAACAGTTATGAGGGATTTTGTTCCACCAGTGTTTGCAGGACTTCCTCATCAAGCTCTACAGATCTTTCAGGACAAGGCTCATCTTCTAGACTGTAGTTTTCAGCTCGGAATTTCTGGAACCACCATTGATACTGCTTTACACTTATTTTCTGATCCCCTTATATTGCATTAATATTCCTCACACTTTCCTTTGTGTTGTTGCCTTTATTGAACTCATAAAGCAAAATATGCTGAATATGCTCCTTTTTCACTTCCATTATAACTTTGAAAAAATAATTGTTAAAATCGAACAGCACTCTTCAAAACTTGCACTAAGAATAAGCACAAGGTAAAATGTCTACCTGCTTTTATAGCAAGTTGATGCAGGTAGTTTATACTGTCCTCCTCTGACTTTTAGTTTATGCAACTGAAAAATCGCATTATTTATAATATGACCCAATATATGTAATGTATTCTGATTGTGTTATAGGATCAATGGGAAGTAGCCAATGCTTGGGTCACCACTCTGGCTGGTCAGCTGGGATGGCAATGTGTTCACACTCTTCACAAAAGCCAAGTATGTACAACAAGTTAATAAATCAAGTTCTGAGTATACATCACACTTCAAGAGAATCTCTGCCACACCGGACTGTGCCTGGGGCTTGAGCTGTTACCACCAGATCTACGTTTATGTTTACCCATTAGAAATACCAATTCGGATACAAGATAAAACTTATGAAAATGAGGTATGTATATTCATTCATATCCTGGTGGAACTTTATTTTCTTCTTAAATATCCTAAGTTTAAATTTATTATTGTCTGAAGATACCATATAAAATATGATCTTCTCCTTTTCTTTATATACTTTTGCTACTGATTACTCGAAACAATTTACATCTTTCATTTTTGGTTTAATTACTTAGTCAGAGGAGGAAAAGCTGGACCTGTAGCTCCTGTTAGAGCCAATGAGATTAGTGAGAGGGGTGAGAAAGCTATCCTTAAACTTGAGACCTGCTGCAGATACTTCCAACAGAGTAGCCTTCATTAAAAGGCACTTAACCCTTTCGTTACCGTATTTAGTTTGAGATGTTCTTTGTTTCTTTCAATTACTTTAAATATAACAAATAATTTAGTCAAATAACTTAGTTGTCATTCAGCTAGTGTTAGGAACATAAATTGTGACTAAGGTTTAGTGGAAGATTTTAATTCAAAACTTATGAAAACAAGACATTTGTACTCAGAGCCAGAGCTGGTTTCAGCCGGGTTGGTAACGAAAGGGTTAAGGACCTGGTGATATTAAACAGGATAATGTGTTAAGTCTACCACTTTACAATACCTTCATTGCATTTTGATAAGGGTTTGGTTTCTCTAATTGTAATATTGATGTTACTAGTCAGAAGATACCATAAAAAGAAAATAACCACTCCCTTTCCTTTTATAATTCCTTATCCTTTTACAAATGATTGATAATGCAATTGACATTGTTCACTTGCACTACCTTCTTCATGTTTAGGTAGGTTTTATTTTCTTCCCTGACCTGAAGTTATCAGATCCTGAAGATCCTGTACAAAATATGGTACTCTTTTGTAGCTCTTTATTCTTTTATAAATAGTTGATGATGCACTTGGTATCTTCTTCATATTCTGGTTTTGTTTTCTTTTCTTTTCCTAAGTTCAAATTTATTATAGTCTGAAAATTCCATAAAAAAATATTACTTGCCCCACCTCAACTCCTTTTTTTAACTCTTTATCCTTTTTACAAATGATTGGTTGTAATAGTCGACACTTCTCTATTGAATGCCTTCTTCATATTCTAGCATTTGAAATCGAATCTCTATTTATACCTTTACAAATAACAGTTAAAGAAAGACTTGGCAAGAGAATTTTCAAATAGTGTTGCTAGGAATGTTGTAGAAGTGATTCAGCTTTCACTGTGGTACAGTGAAGAAGGCATTCTTAAGATTCTTCTTTGCATTCTAGCAACACATTCAGTCTTACAATACTACACCCTTCTTACTCATAAACAACAAATGAGTTTGAACCAATAGGGGAGCCTCTTTGTTGACAGTTGACCTGGCAGACAAAGTTCCTTGACCAACAAAGTTGGGAGGTGCTCTATATTATTATTTCACTTGCTAGAAATAGCAGCCAAAGGTGATGGTAGGGGTTCTGTTTCCATAAAAACTCCCTTGTTGATCCAGAAATATCATCCAATGAAAGATACTTTATGTGGACACTGGCACTTCTTGAAATGGCAGCAAAATTTCAAAGCCAATGAAGTGAATTTTCTCCTGTCACTCATTTAATTGAACTAGCAGTGAAAGGACTTAAAATCTGTAAAACTTGTTTACAGTTCAACCAGCATGTGACTGAGTGATGTATTGTATTAAGATATTGTGTCTGTTTTGTGCACATGTGTGTGAATGTGTCTGTTTGTGTATATACTGTATCTGTGTGTGTTGACTTTTGTTGTGTGATGTGTCTCATCATGGAGACCTCCACAAAACATTAAAGTTTTGTGCAAGCCTCCAAGATGAACTCCCCTCTCTTATCAGCCCTGTGTATGAATATACGAAATATATAAACAGATAGAGAGAAAGCAGGAGGAGAGTAAGAGTGGATTGTGCTGTATCTTTACTATAATAGTGAATATATATTTTTATCATCTAAATTCCAGTGATGATGCATTTTTTTTTTGTTAAATAATGACTCCTTATTTTATTGTAGGAATTTAGAGAATAGTTATAAACAAACACAAAAAATTCCATTCATAGGTATACTTTCAAATTAAAACATATTAAAATGTAATAATAATACTAACAGCAATTTAATGGGTAACAAAACATTTGCCAATTCTTTGTTCAAATGGTTTTCATATATTTTATAATTGATTTTGTAACAACATTCCAGTTTTGTGTTCTTTCCAGCAATTGCCAAAATTGGTGGCATTGGCAGCTAATTCTGATTTTATTGAGACAATTTGTGTGGTGTGTGGCTGGAAATTTGAGATTTCAAAATAATAAATATATAGCAGCAGTCATACTAGATGCCAGCTGATCAAATAGTTGGTGTGGTGTATGTGTAGAAATAGATTCTGCTGAAGATAAAACCAATAATTCATATTTTATTTACATGATAGCAAGGAAATGGTAAAATATGGTAATCTTTTATAGAGATAATTTCATAAATGATCAACAGTTTTTATACTAATTAATCAGACCATCATTTTAAAAACAAATAATAATTAATTGCTGTATTGTTTCTAATTTTGCTTTTGTAGTAATAATTTATCTAATTCTAGATTTTGTGGGTATTGAATCTCAAACCTCAATTATGGAATGAAATTTCTTTTGCCTTTTCATTTATGAATGAGGCATTAATAGTATGTGATAGGGTATGTTGTGCCTGTGTATATATTGGTGTACATTCTCTGTGAGTGTATTATGTTTGTATGCATTTGCATGTGTGTGTTTAATATACTGTCAGCTAGTGATAAGATTATATATTATCATCTGTTTTTGTGTAATATATACTGTCATCTAGTGGTGCATTATACAAACTTTCAGTTAACGAATTATATATGTGTGTGTGTGTGCGCGCGTGCATATATTACATTACATTTCATTAGTCATCTGGTAATATGTTTTATATGCTGTCATATATAATTCCGTCCAGTTTGAATTCAATTGAACAGTCTTACAATAACAAGATTTCAAGTTGTGTCTATCCTTTTATTTTAAAAGAGTAAGAATTCGCTTTTATTTTTGTAGGTCAAGTGCTTGCATAGAAGCTCAGTTGTAGGCTTTTCATGTGGTGTATTTATAGTATAAACCTCTATTTTGACTAATAATTTCAAACTATTGTATGTTACCTGACATGTCCCCTGTAGCAAGTATTTCTTAATCTTCTTGTACCAAATTGTTGATCTATCATTAAATACCAGTTTCTGTTTTACTGTTTTATTCTCTTACAGCGATGGACTCCAGTTAATGGCTTCTCTGGCAAGAACTTGCTGCCAACAGAACGCAAGAACTGGAGTGATGAAAGCGGAGAAGGTTATTATCCGAAAGATAGTTTTGAGTTGCCATCACAGTACTGGGAATGGGAGGGCGATTGGAGTGTGGATGAGAATTTTCGAGGACATTTGACTGACCGTGGTGTAAGTAAATAATCTGGCCCATTTATTACATTCCTTTTAATTACTATTGTATCGTACATACTGTATTACAGTGTATTGCAATGATACTGTGTCTTAAACACTCTCCTCCACACTATCCTACACTGTCATACAGTATGTTGTTGTGTTTTCCACATTGTCCTACACTGTAGTGTAATGCATTGTTGTGGGGTATAATGTGTTATTGCATCCTCTGCACTGTTAACTGTGTTCTGTATCACAATGTATTAATATGACCTCTGTAGTTTTACACAGTATGTGTACCTATACAGTATGACCAAGTTCAGTACACCATTCTACAATCTAGGGCTTTTAATTCTGTGTCACACAAAAGACTTATGGGTGTAAGAGATGATCTCTATAACTGATTGAAGTCCTTCATTATCGGCCGAAAAGAGGTTATCACAGTTCTAGGACAGCACTCTTCACCCTATGAAATGATATCTGGTGTACCACAGGGATCTGTTCTTGGCTCCCTTTTATTTGATGCATATGTTAATGACATAGATGCCAACTTAAAGAATGCCACAGGTCTGAAATATGCAGATGACATCAAGCTGTACCTCAAAATAAAGAGGACAGATTCTGTACACTATAGAACTTTATTGCAATCAGACCTGGACACAATGCAGCAGAGTGGATCATGGACTGGCAACTCAAGCTGGCTGTGGACAAATGTACCACCATGCATTTGGGGAGGAAAAACCCAGCATCTACTTACTCCCTCCACAACACTAATCTCAAAAAGTCTTCTTGTGAACGTGACCTGGGCATTATTGTTAACAGCGATTTGCGTTGGACAAAACACATTGCTAAAATTGCCAAGAAGGCTGAGGATGTCTTGGCATCACTTACCAAGTCCTTTGTGAGCTGCTCTCTGGCTATCTATCTGAGGCTTTATATAGCTATGGTGCGGCCTCACCTGGAATTTGCATCACCGGTTTGGAACCCCTATCTTGCCCAGGATATTAATCGCCTGGAAGCCGTTCAGCAACGTGCAACCAAGAGAATACCCTCCATCCGTCATTTTCCATATTGTGAACTCCTTACTTCCCTGGGCATGGATACATCTGGCAGCTGACATGGCAGACACCCATAAAATTATTAACCATCTTCCTAACAATAACTCTGAGCACCTTTTCAAACTCCACCTGTCTAACACCCATGGACATGTTTACAAAGTCAGAAAACAGCACAGCTCCCATGACTTTTGGAAACATTTTTTCACACTAAGAGTTACTGAAGCATGGAACAAACTGCCGGCATCAGTTGTTAGTTGTTGGAGCACTGCATCCTTCAAAACTTCCATGCTTCCTGAGATTCGCCAACACTACACCTGATTTTCTCCCCTCCATACACATGCAAACATGTATCTGACTCATACCCTGTTCGCTTCCCAGACATTTGTACATAACTACATATGCTTTATATGCACTTTTGACAAGTTGTGATGCACCTGAGCACTGTATACAATAATTTCATTATATCATATTATAATCTATTACAATGTGTTTCTGTGTTCTACAATATATTATTGTTATTGTATTGTCCTACACACTCTAAGAATTTGCTTTTCTCTAAACACTGTAACATTGCTCTAATATTTAGATTTTTGTTAATTTACAATGCTAGGGTTGGCAATATGCAGCCAACTTCCCTTCATATTGGACACAAGATATCAAGTGGAATTCTTGTGTACGCAAACGGAAATGGATCAGATTCCGGCGTTATACGGCAGTGGACTGTTGGGCAAAGGTAAGGGATTTCAGTTATTTTCTTTGATTCAATTACTTTGTTATTGTTTGAGCTAATAACCAGTCTAGAATGACCAGTGGTCAAATATATTTCACCTTATCAACATTTCCTCAGCAGTGAAACCATTTTGTTATGTTTTCTTTCAAATGTGTTTTATCGTATCTTTCAGTGTAACTCACTGGCTACATTTACTGTAGCTCCTTGTGTCCACAACACCACTAGTGGTGTTAATAATAATGGTTCTTGTGATAGTGGTAATGGTGATGGTCACTGCAGTGATTGAGATGTTGAAGTAGTAGTAGTCTACTATTGCTGCTGCTGCTAGCTGTAATCTAGAAGAGGTTAATAAATTGCTAACGATATCAACATGTTGTATGACCTAATAATCATATATATATATATATATATATATATATATATATATATATATATACTCACACAGTAACAGTTATATGCACACAAACTGATTTTTACACAACAAAATGCATTTATAGACATACACAGCTACACACTCACAGGACTGTCATTGGTATCATTTACTGTTCTATATTTCTAGTGTTCTATTATTTCAGTCAGTGGAATTTCCAACTACTTCAAACTGAAACAATGCTTGACATTGTATGTGTGTGTGTGTGTGTGGGGGGGCATTTGTGATTTATATCTGATAGATGAGTACAAATTGTGGAGACATTATTCATTTGTTGAGTACATTGTTTGCCAAAAATTGCAGTGAACAAATATGTGGTATCATAGTCATATTATACACGGGACTGATTATCATTCATAAAATAGGTTGCATTGGGAACAAGACAAATTGTTGTTGTTGTTGTTGTTGTAGTAGTAGTAGTAGTAGTAGTAGTAGTAATAATATGATTGGAAAAATTGGTAGGACATCAAACAAAATGCCTTGCAGTATTTAGTTATAGCACTTTACGTTTGAAGTTCAAATCCCACTTCACTCAACTTTAATCTTTATCCTTCTAGAGTTGATATAAGTAAAATACCATCCAAGTACTGGGAACCAACTTAATTGACTTTATTTCTCCTCCAAATAATTTGTGGGTCCCTGTCCATAACAGAAATCACCATTGATTTCTCAAGAAAATAGTAGAAGTTTAGATAAAATGACTTGTAGTATTTAGTTATTGCTTTTATGTTCTGAGTTCGAATACTACTGGAGTTTACTGTTATTTTCCTCTTTCTGAAGTTGATAAAATAAATACGAGTTAAGTACTGGTGTCAATTATATCCACTACAACCTCCTTTGAAATATGTAATGTTATGTCAATGTTAAAAACCATTGTGTTCATTTGCCATCATTTAAGAAATATATTTTATTCACATGAAAAAAAGAAAAACTTTCCAAAGTTAACAAATGTTATTGAGAATGTATTAGTAATATTTACAAATCCTTGCAATGCTATTATTTGGAATGTGCCTATGTCTATCCTCATAGGCAATCTGTCAGAAGTGGTTCTGTACCATTCCAGTTGTACTAATTACAAATTAGATGAAGGATACATTTTCTTAATTGCCATAGTGCTTTTCTTTCAACAGCTAAGTTGCTATAATTTGCTTTTCTTACTTCTGCATCATTATAGGTTTTGTAATGGAAAATTATGTCAAGCTTATTTTTGCTATCTAGCTGTCTGTCTATCTGTATTCTAAAATTCCTTAGTATTTTCACATTGTCACTTGTTAAGATAATGGAGCTAAAATGTAAAACAGCTTTGCTAGGCTGTTGTATCTCCAAGCAGTGCTAGATTAAGGCCAACTGATATCCAATGCACAACCCAATAAATGTGTCCCCCGACCCTTCTATTGTTATAATTAGTACAAAATGTGAAATAATATATTAAAAATTAAGTTTTCTTCTAGGTCATCTCCTAAATCAGACCCCACAACTGTTATTTATTTAGCATTAAATAATTGTAACCTATTGAAATGAATTATTCACTTATAACTAAGGGAACAAGAAATATGTGAATAAATATTTATTCTAAATATATTGCTTTCATCATTCCAGGACCCATCAAATAAAATACCAGTTAGTATTGGGGTTGAACTAATCAACTACACTACTCAGTAGAAATGTGTTGCTTTGAGCTTGTGTAAAAAATCCTTATCACTGAGGACAGCTGTGGAGAGACAGTACCCATGATATTCTCATAATGTCTAAGAATGTAAGGTTGATATAATTGTTGATCGGGTTTCGACTTCTGTAGGTTGATGTGTACATAGAGAAAGATTCCAAAGTGATGATATAGTTGTTTTGAGAAAGGATTAACGCATTATTGAAAGCTTCAGGTCCATCATAATTGATAGATTTAATCTATTACTCAATTTAACATCCCCATCTACACTTTTAATGTCCTTAGCAGTGTCAGTTCTGTTGCTAGCATTCATACCAGGTCTCCACTCTGAAGTTGTGTGTGTGTGTGTGTGTGCGCACACGCGCGCGTGTGTATATAATATATATATAGAGAGAGAGAGAGAAAGAGAGAGAGGTGCAGGTGTGGCTGTGTGGTAAGAAGCTTGCTTCCCAACCACATGGTTCCAGGTTCAGTCCCAATGTGTGACACCAAGGACAAGAGTCTTCTACTATAACCTCAGGTCAACCAAAGCTTTGTGAGTGGATTTGGTAGATGGAAACTGAAAGAAGCCTGTCATATTTATGTATGTGTGTGTCATTGCATCTGTCTTTGACCCCCAGTATTGCTTGACAACCAATGTTGGTGTGTTTATGTCCCCGTGATTTATTAGTTCAGTATAAAATACTGATAGAATAAGTACCAGGCTTAACAAAAAAATAAGTACTGGGGTCGATTCATATGACTAAAACTTTTTCAAGGCAATAACCCAACATGGCTGTAGTCTAATGACAAACAAGTAAAAGATAAAAGATATATATATATATATATATATATAACTCAGTATATTGATGTACTGCTTCCTACAGCAGTAACTCATTTTCTTTAGATTCTTCACTCCCATTAGTCATAATGTCCCTGTAAAAAGTCAGTAGGCATTACCTTTTCTCTGACTAAACTATTAGATAAATGGAGAGATGATGTAGAGACAACGAATGAATGCATATGAAATTGTTATCTATTTGTCAATTGTTTTCCAGATCCCTGATCTCACCATTGAAAGCCACAAAGAAGCTTTCATTGATATTGCAGTTGGTGGCTTTGAACTTCCTAATCAACCACTTGGACACCTGTGTGTCTGGGCAGTTACAGTTGATGGTCAGGTAACTATATCTCTTTATCTCATCAAGGTCTCAGGAGGTGGTGGTGGCGGCGGCAGTGGCAGTATTGCCATTGTTGCTACCCACCACCACCAACAGTGTCAGTCATATATACATATTTTCATACACACACACATGCATCACATTTGTAAACATCATCATCATCCTCCTTACCATCATAACCTTTGTCGCCATCCCCAACACCACAACCATTCTCATTTTCACTACTACCACTGTCTCCACTATCACCACCATCACCACCTTTATCTCTATAACCATCACCATCTTCCTCACCAATATCACCACTATTTCCACATCACCATCTCCACCTTCATCTCCACTTGTCATTATCAGCATCACCACCACCACCACCACCATCATTTCCACCTTCTGCTAATCACCTATCATCCTCATCATCATCACTACTGTTACTTTCACTACCATCACCATCAAAACCACTTCCATTCCCACAATGACCATCATCATATGTTTTATCTGAATTTTTTTTTGTCCCACAGGTATTTGTCCGCAGTGGCGTCACAAGGGATTGTCCAGAAGGTAAAACCTGGGATCATATCGGCACCAATAGTCAAAGTATTATCAATATTTCCATTGGACCTACAGCTCGTGTCTGGTCTGTCACCTGGGATGGAACTGCTTATGTTCGACTTGGTGTCTCAAGAGATTCTGTTTATGGTAAATCTACTATAACAATACTCTGGTGTTTTTTTCTGTCACAACATATGAATGAGAAAGAAAGGGGGTGAAAGAGGAATAAGGAAGGAAGGGGTGATGTCAAACTGGTTGTGAGAGCGTTTCAACTCTGTGTGAGTATTTATGTGGGTATGTAAAAAGGAGGTATGTCAATGTTTGTGTATATGTGTGTGCAATGAAAGTGGGATGAATATTCAATGCTCAAAAGAAAAATCAAACAGCGTTTCAACTCTGTGTATTTGGTATTTACTTGCCAGCTCCTGTATTTAATCACAGCCAGCTATATATATAGGACAGAATTTAGGTACGACTGGGTAGTTAAGAAGATTGTTTCACAACTATGTAGTCCTGAGCTCACATCCACTGGATGTCACCTTCAGAAAATGTCTTTTACTGTGACCTCTGGTCAGCTGAAGCATTGTGAGTACAATTAAATGGATGAGAAATGTGTAGAAACTTCT
>NC_042998.1:121263367-121303367 GCF_006345805.1 Octopus sinensis
ATTCCTTTTCTTGCGAGTTACCTGGTGACCCTGCCAGTGCTTCTTCCAGGTAAAAAGCATCCAATCCATACTGTAAAGTGGTTGGCATTTGGAAGGGCATCCAGCTGTAAAAATCATGCCAAAACTAACCTCGCCTGTGTTAGTGTCACATAAAAAGTACTGAGTCCACTCCACAAAGAGGTTGGTGCCAGGAAGGGCATCCAGCCATAAAAACCCTGCCAAAACGGACACAGTAGCCTTGCGTAGTTTTGTACCTGGCTGGCTCCTGTCAACCATCCTACCCATGCATGCACGGGAGACAGACATCAAACGATGATGATGATGACAATTATGTATGTGTGTGTTTGTGTGTGTGTGTGTGGTATATCCTTAATATTGTAGATTTTTCTTCCTTATTTTAAACTTTAGTTTCAGTTTGTTATATGCACACTTCTCTGTCAATCTGTCTTTCTGAGTGTTTGTTAGTTTACTTCTCTGCTTGTTTCTCCTTTCCCACAGCACTAATGTTTTCTAATTGTGTATTGTTCTCTAATAAACTCTTTTATCTGTCTTTCTGTATTTGTTCATCTCGTGTCTCTCTTCTTATCTCTCCCCACTACTCTCTGATCCTTTGTCATGTATTCTTCAGGAACCCAGTGGATTGAGGTTAGTCCTCCTTCAGCCTCAGCCAAATTGATGCAAGTTGCTGTTGGTAAAGACACAGTGTGGGCCCTCAGTAGGGACGGACAGGTAAGAATCTATTTTATTCTCATGCAGAGGTATTATGTATATTGGCTCAATGAGATTAGAACAGTAATTGGTTACATGTATTTATCACTCTTCACTCTTAATTAGATATCTTGTCTGATCTGTAATTTTCTCTTGAGACTACCCGTCTAATCAACTGTAAATATTTTAAGCACTTATAATAAAAACACGTTATTATCAGCAATGTTCATCATGAGAATTGTGCCACTACCTTCCTTTGGTCAGAAAGGGCAGGCAGTTTTCCTTTATCAGGTGGTTATGATGAAAGAGGTTGTATAGTGATCAAGATTGAAAAGAATGAAGATAGTCTTTCCTTTATAGTCAAATTGAAAGGTGGATGAGAGTGGTGAGTATGATCTGAGTGAAAGACGCTACCATTAGCATATACTTATAAGCTGGAGAACATAGCTAGAAGAGTGCATTTGTCATTAGTAGTTTTTGACTACCTTCACTTGATAATCAGAATACCGAGTGGTAGAATTAATGGTGTTCCAGCTGTGACCATCTCTTCCTTCTCCTCCTCTACCTCCATCTCCTCTTTGTGTTGTTCTTGATGATGATGATGATGATGATGGTGTAGTGCAGGACAAAAGATGCTATAAGTACTTTTAAAAGAATTTGAGGAAGATATCGCTACTGTTTGGCACATCAAGCAGATACAGTTTGGGGTGGTAGTGATCCCTAAGCTTCTATATTTACTCAGAGTCAGCTCATCTTACCAGTTCCCATCATGCCTCCAATGCTTTGACAACCTAATCTTTGAGAGACTCCAATGCTTAGTCAATGTCAGACTCTTTCCAACATCCCGCAATCAGGCTGCATTGCCCAAGCGATTTGGAGGTCTTGGTCTTCATAAGTGTTCGTCTCTCTCTCTCTCTCCCCAGATTCCCATCCTCCACCCACACCTGCTCCGCCCTTGTGAACATCTTCTCCAACATAGATCAGTTCCAACAGGTAGTTGGATGAAGCTCTCCAACACTGGAGGGAATTGAACTTGTCTGCTCCTGAGAAGGTGGAGGATTGTCGGAGTCAGAGAGCTTGGGAGAACATAATTTCAAAGCCCACCTTCGACTCCCTCATCATCCAATTGGACCAGTTTTCAAGGTGCCGCTTACTGTCTGTTAGCGCCAGATACCCAGGTGATTGAACTGATGCTTGGACAAACTTCGTGTCTCCATTGCCCTCAGAGTGGGAGCTGATGTATGCATGGGTTTGATCTGTTGTTGTGGCAGGCTCCTCGACTCCTCAGGCCTCCATGGCCTTTCTTGCTGCCTGAATGCTGGTCACTTCACACGTCATATGGAGTTGAACCTGATACTCAAGAGGAGCTTGGCCTGGGCAAACATCCCCTCCATTTTGGAACCATCTGGATTGTCCAGATGTGATGGGAAGCGACCTAACAGCCTCACCCTGTGCCACTGGTTGCAAGACAGATGTCTTGTCTGGGATGTCATTGTTAGTGACGCCTTTGCTTCTTCTCACATCCTGGATGTTGTGGTCAGGACAAGATCCACAGCTTCTGCAGCCAAGCGGAACAAAATCTTGAAATAATCTGTCAGCCAACTACATTTTCCATCCTGTGGCGTTCGAGACATTTGGTGGGGTTGGACCACTAACTGTGAGATTCCTGTCTCCAGTGGCAAATCGCCTTGCAGAGGTAACTGGTGAGGCTCATGAGGATGCTTGGCTGTTCCAGTGCATCAGCCTCGCCATCACCCATGGTAACGCTGCAAGCATGCTGGCATGCTTCAATAGCCATTAGAAAGGTTTCCCAGTGCCCCCAACTTTTCAATCCTAGGTGGTGAATTGTTTTGTTTTTCCTTTTTTCTCTTTTTTTCTTTTTCCAATTGTGTTCACTGTTTTGTCCAGTTTTCTAGTTTGATTTTGTAAAACGGTAAGCACTGTGGAGGCAATAAAAACTCTCAGTTAATTCTGAGTGAGTTGACATGATAAAAGGAATTCTGCTCATGATCACCTCATCTTTTTCTATAACATAGTGTAAGACTATCCAATGTGTCTTTCCTGTTTTAGACAGTAGGTGCTATTTGAGTGTTGTTAGGTTGTCATTTCTAATAAGTTGGAGGTTGTGGTAATAGTAGTATTGATGATGGTAGAATATAAAATAGAAAGGTAAACTTTGATGACTTGACTGTTAATTGCTGGAGGCTGATAACTATGTAGAAGCTTCTTCTTGACTCATTCTAAAGCACTAAACTGTCTGAACAACTAGCAGTTCTGTCATTTATAATTAGCAACATAAAACCAATGGCACTATATACATTATCTACCAAACACAATGCTCATAAAGATAACAAAATAACAGCCCTTGGCTGACAAAGCAAATAGTATTACATTCAGAAATCTACACTGAATGGATATTTAGTTTATAAATCAACAATGAATGGGTTATAAATTAATGATGAATATTTGGGTTATAAATCCATAATTAACGGATATTTGATTTTGAATGAATTTTTTTGTAAATCAAGTGTGATAAGGAAATGAGATTTTAAAAATTCGTTATACTATTTGCATTTCACGAGATTTATTCAAAATACATAAAATTTTCAAAAATATTTAATATATTTTAAAAATAGACTATTTTGGAGAAAGTGGAAATAGTTGTATTGGGAAGGTTATGGTATTAGTAGTTTACTGGAAATAATGTTGTCGTATCTCAGCAATGATGTCAGTGTCTGTTATTCTGCAGTTCAGTGTTCCTGAGAACAAATCTAAATAATGGTGGAATGAAAGCTGTGAAAGATTTAAATATATTGATCCAGTTTCCAGATAAAAAATATGTTTCATTCTTGTTCTTGATTTAAATAATATAATATATATCCATGTGCTGTATACGTTTGTGTATAGAGGGAAGGATGTATTGTGTATGCATAAATATAATGCATGTGTTTGCATATGTAATGCATATGGATAAATATGTGTGTATGTGTCATCATTATCATCATCATCGTTTAACATCCGCTTTCCATGCTGGCATGGGTTGGATGGTTTGACTGGGGGATGGCAAGCCAGAAGGCTGTACCAATCTCCAGTCCCATCTGGCAAAGTTTCTACAGCTGGATGCCCTTCCAAATGCCAACCACTCTGAGAGTGTATTGGGTGCTTTTTACGTTTACAAGCAGCATCCACCATGCTTGAATGGTGTCACTGGCATGGGTGTCAGTCAGGTGGCACTGGCAACAATCATGCTCGAATGGTGCCACTGGCATGGGGGCCAGTCAGGTGACACTGGCAACAATCATGCTTGAATGGTGCTTTTAATGTGCCACTGGAACTGGTGCCAATTAGGCAGTACTGTCATCAGCCACAACAACGATTTCACTTGCCTCAACAGGTCTTCGCAAGCGTTTATTGCCCAGTAATTGAAGGTACTCTTAAATGGGCTGGTTAAGCTGCACTGGCATAGGCCATGGTTACGGGAACTCACTTGGTTTGCTGGGTCTTCTCAAGCACAGCATTTCTCCAAAGGTCTTGGCCATTTGTCATTGCCTCGGCGAGGCCCAATGTTCGAAGGTCGTGCTTCACTATCTCATTCCAGATCTTCCTAGGTCTATCTCTTCTACAGGTTCCCTCTACTGCTAGGGTGTGACACTTTTTCACACAGCTGTCCTCATCCATATGCAACACATGACCATACCAGCACAGCCGTTTCTCTTGCACACCACATCTGATGCTTCTGAAGTCCAACTTTTCTCTGTGTGCTTACACTCTGTTGTGTATGCACACTGACACTACACATCCAGCAGAGCATACTAGCTTCATTCCTTGCAAGCTTATGCATGTCCTCAGCAGTCACAGCCTATGTTTCACTGCCATGTAGCATGGCTGTTTGCACACATGCATCATACAGTCTACCTTATACTCTGAGCGAGAGGCCTTTGTCACCAGTAGAGGTAGGAGCTCTCTGAACTTTGCCCAGGCTATTCTTATTCTAGTGGCTACACTTTCAGAGCACCCACCCCAGCTACAGACTTGGTCACCTAGGTTATGTATATATATATCAACTACTTGCAGTTTTTCCCCCTGTAATGTGACGGAAGTTGTTTTCTGCACATTTTCAGAAAAGTCTGGTGAACGTGGAAGGTATTCAATGAAACCCCTTTGTCCAATCCACCTGTTTGGCAGGATCTCATCATGGAAGGATCTAACATAGTTAATGGTAGTGCTGGGGTGCCCAGTCTTCCTGAAAATAAAACTCCCCATCTTTAAAGTCTTCTCTAATGCGTTGGACAGATGATTTTGGAATACCTACCTCATGACTCACTTGCCTCACAGATGTTTTTGGACTTTGGTGATATGTTTCCAGTATTCCTTCTTGCTTTGTGAGAGTTGTTGATGTTCGTGGTTTTCTGGAATGCTTCTTATGGACATTCTGAACTGTTCCATCAGCTCCAAACTTATCTCTAATTCAAGTGGTGGTGAGTCACATTGGTGGATCTATTTGAAACTCCCTCCTAAACTGTCTTTGCACTTCAACTGCATTTTCACATTTCCAGTAGCATTTTAGAATGAATTTCCTTTGTTTAGAGCTTAGTCTGACTGTCATCATTAATTCCAAAGTGTTTCATCTGAAAAGAAAAACAACATTAATTGAGTTATCAGCTGCTAAAGTGTGTATACATTTTTTTGGGACACCCTGTATACACACACACACACACATATACACGCACATATATATCAATACCAAATGCTGTGTCAACATAATTTCAATTCTAAATTTGAACGATTTAACTGTACATATACTTCTAACACTGTTGAGAAAACCATGAACAATACAATTCCTATTCTCCTTCATTCTACAGGGTGTTTGTTCTTTTCTCAAAAGAAGCTAATAAATACCTCTGTACATAAATAATCATTATTTGGCACATACTGACTGCTCTGTGTTTCAGGTATGGTTCCGCAAGGGAATAAGGGAAAGTGATGTTGAAAACGACTTATCTGCTGTCACTGGAACAATTTGGGTAGAGATGGTTGGTCTTATGTCAGTAATATCTGTTGGACCAAATGACCAGGTAAACCACAGATTTTATACCTAATATTACTTCTGACTTTTATCAACAAATACTAATAGTTAATATGTTTTAAGTAACAATTTCAAAACATAATTCACTGTTGAAAATGTCATTTCATGTTCTTCAATAAGGAAAGGTTGTTTTGTTTCTTTTATTATTATCTTCTCTAGAAAAGGATAAAAATGTGTCCTTGATCTTTTCAGATTTTCCCAGACAAAAGACATCTATACAAATGACGTTCAACTTCAATTTCTGTAGATTGATGTCTGTAGTGAAAGTGTGGGTAGCAGAATGAATATAGACAACTGCATGTCCAGGAAGCAATGAATGTGGAAAATGTTTGGTGTAGGGTGAGACAGTAGGAGTGGTAATATGAGAAGAAAGGAGGGTTACATCTTGTGGGTTGGATAGGTTTTGAGTTTGAAAGAGCAGAAGCCATTATAATGGTAGAAGAAACAGAATATCTGTGAACCAGAAGTGAATGGACTTTACAGGGATACCTTCTAAGATATGTGTGTAACAACTACTGCCCCAGGGGCTCACACTTGTATATTGATTAAAATTAATATAAGAAAACTGATTTTATTTTAAATTCTCAAATAGTTGTTTTTGCTCAGTATTGAAACTGTCTATTTTCTGATTAGTCAGTATTAAATCTAGCATAAAGCTATTACCTTGAAGCTTGCTCAGCTTTTGCACCATGAACACTGCCCTGTGTCATCCAACACTGTATAGCGTCATTCAAGACTATATAGTGACACTCAACTCAGCACTGTGTCTCCCATTATAACGAGTTAAAACACTGTCTTTATATCATTTGTTCTGAAATAGCCATTCTCTCTGTATCTTCTGTAATTATTTATGACATTTCCAGTGTTCACTGAAGAAATAAGGTAGTGTAATCAAGTTACTCCATTTGTTGTTCATACAACACATGTTCAAATTCTGCTTCAGGCATTAATATATTGGACTTCATATGGACATAGAATGCCTGATAAAATGCCTTGAAGTATTTCTTCATGCTCTTTACATTCTAAGTTCAAATCCTGACGTGGTCCACTTTGCCTTTCATCCTTCTGAGGTCAATAAAATAAAGTCCCAGTTAAGTATTTGGTCTATGGTATTAAGTAACCCACTTCCTTCAAAATTTCTAGTCTTGTGCCTGAATTACAAACATTTATATGTAGGCCTCATTTATTTCATTGCTCTCAACAAGAATATAGGACTGCACGTATTTAGTATTGCATCAACCATAAAATATTAATATCATTATATTTAAGTGAAGAAATGGCAATGGATGGATTATTAACATTGTTGTTTAGTCCTCTTGATTACTAATCTGTGATCAAAGTTTCAACTTTGATCAACCTATCTTTCTATAACTTTGACTATGTTTTCTAAAATACCCCCTTTTTTTTTTAAGAAAATAAGGTGTAAATGAGGTGATTTGGCTTCTATTTCTAACAGGTAATGTAACCATGTAAGAGGCTCCCTCATTGATTTATGTGACAATGCTTAGTTGATTAAGTGACAATAGGCACAGGCTTGGCTGTGTGGTTAAGAAGTTCACTTCACAGCCACTTGTTTTACATGTTTGATTTCACTGCATGCAACATCTGGGGAAAGTATCTTCTACCATAGCCTCAGGTTCAAATGTATTTAGAACACACTGCTGGATGAGGGATGACCAAGTGCTAAACAACAACCAGTACAATATATTCTCTTATCATTCTAATATTTCTGTTCCATTTCAGGTTTTTGGAATTGGATTAAACAGTGAGGCTGTTTATTTTCGATTTGGAGTGAAACCAGATGAATTGAGTGGCAAAACTTGGCAACCGTTACAGATTAATTTACCTCCTGACAGACATTCCATTTCTGATACAGATAGCATCAGTGCTGCCTTTCTTGGACACAGTTCTTCGGTAGACAACAGCTTTGACATCACTGGTTCCACCCCTTGTGTCAATCTAGATGAAAACTCTGCCGAATGTGCTACATTTTATTCGCATCAAATGATCCGAGAACAACTTTTTGGTAATGACTATAGTTACCCTCCTATGGTTGGGGGATCCTTACCAGGTCGTTTTACAAACATAACAGAACAGAGTTCTTCTGAGTCCCTCATGTCCCGAAGTGAGGGTAGTATTTGGTATGAAGGTACCAGCTGCAAAACCAGTATTTACAATCCATCAGATATTGAAAATCTACACATGAGTACATCACAAACCACACCTACCCATCATGTAGCTGGGGGCAAGATAATTGCTCAGAAAGATAGTGATGAGGAAAGAACTAAAGAGAAAGAAGTGTGCATCTGTAAAGTATCTGAACAGACTGCTACAGATGATAGCAAATTCAAAGCTGATGACCGTTTTGATGTTACGTTAAAGATTTGTCCTGTGTGTCACAAAGTAGTTTATAAGAAGTTTTTCCAGTCCAACTTGTTAGATTCTCATGAGGAGTGTTCAGAGAAGACGACAAATCCAACTAAAGACACTTCGGATGTTATTTTAAATTTTGTCACAGATTTACTGGATGAAGAAGAAAGTGGAACAACAGGTGAAAGCTCAAGTGATGTCAGTTGTGAAGCCTTAGAAACTTCTGCCTCAAGTGGCTTCTCTATCCCTCCAGTTGATTATGTGACCTGCAACTCAGTTGACCCTCTTATCATTGAAGACATGCCACTGTTTATGAGTGAAGAACTTAAAAAAAAAGAAAATAGCTCAAACCAATCAAAGCCAACAAGAGACCAAGCTAAATGTTCAGTGGATGAAATTTCAAAATCTAAAAATCAGCCAGAACAATCTCGAGTTCCAGAATCAGCAATTATTCCATATCGACGAACTGATGAAGAACAAGATATATTTTCTGGAGATTCAGAAAAGTTGACATGGCGTTGGGTGTCTGCGATGTCCTGTCTAATTGATAAACCATCATCAGTGTGTTGGTTATCTGCATCAAGACGTAAGTTATCTTTTGAACTTCAGACTAATATATTTCTTTACTCAAAGTGTGTTGGCTTGTGTGAGCATGTGTTTGTGTGCTTTAATTTGGACGTCAAACACATAATTAAGGTTACATACAGACAATCTCATTCCAAAGAGACTGCAATTATAGGGCATGTTAAATATAATACATGTACATACTCACATGTGTATTATTATTCTTTTCCCCTTTCACTTTTTCTATGCTTGTATAGTTTGAACAAGAGTTATTGAGGCTGTATTCTACAGTAAGATGCTCTTCCAATAATAGCCAGTCCTCACTTGCTTTTCAAGAAAGGTATTGTTATTCCACTGGTTTTCACATCCCAATCACATTCTTTCAGATTCAGCTCCACTGAGAATCACCTTTCCAAATAAGTAGTGAAATAACTCTCTTTTCCTCCTGCCTTTCAAATAGCATTTTAATATTTATATGATCACAATAAGTAAACAATGAAATTACATTTAAGAATTTATAAAAACAAATTAGAAAATAGTAAAATATTTTTAATGGAACACATTTTCCACCATTGATACCAGTTTGCAAAATTTGAAAAAGGCTGGTAACATGATTGAACAAAAATAACAGATAAATTTCAAATACAGTTTTGGATAGAACATATATATATCATCATCAACATCATCTTTTAATGTCCACCTTCTATACTGGCATGAGTTGGACAGTTTGATTGAGGACTGGCAAGCCAGGAGGCTGTGCCAGGCTCTAATCTGTTCTGGCAAGGTTTCTACAGCTGGATGCTCTTCCTAACGCCAACCATTCTGAGAGTGTAGTGGGTGCTTTTTACCTGTCACAAGCACAGGGTCCAGTCAGGTGGCACTAGCAACAACCACGCTCAAATGGTGCTTTTTACATGCCAGTCAGGTGGCACTGGTATCGGCCACGACAACGATTTCACTTGACTCAATAGATCTTCTCAAGCACAGCATATTGCCCAACGATTAGAGGGTACTTTTAAACAGGTCAGTCAGCCACACACACACACATTTGTTTTGTTCCTTTTTGGCCTGTTTTTCCATGCTTGGATGAATATGATATTTGAGACATTGTTTTATGGCCAGGCACATTCCTGATGCTAATTCTTAGCTGTTTTTTAAAGTTAATGGTCGCTTACTCAACATGGCTTTGAAGGCATGAAGTGTCCAGACAAATTTTTAACAATAAAAACTGTTATTGAATGCTGAAGCTTCTTAATTGTAACTTGGTTTAATATTCCTGATTACTCTTTTACTTGTTCTGACCCAAGGCCTATGGCCATGTTCAAACATTGGAATAATTGGAAACATGAAATTCAGGGTTAATGATGAAATTAACCCTTGCAAGATTTGAATTTGGGGTGTAACTAAATACTGCTAATTATTTTGTCAGTCACTCTCAAATTTACAATACCACAACACCCTGCTCCACCCCCAACAACGTCACCATCAATGACAATATTAGTATATTTATAATGAAGGCAACCAGCCATCCTTTCATAGAGATTAGATCTGTACTAAACTGAATCCACTTTATGTAGTCACTTGATCTGCTACAAATAGCAGCTAAATCTCCCTCAATCATAGTTGTGCTGGGTCAGTTCTGACCTGGAGCTAAGCATCAACAGTCATTTCCAGTGCTTTGTACAAATTTTAGGAATCTAATCTATATTTTGTCAACTTAATCACTGATATAGACTAGATTTAATATTCTTGAATTATCTCTTGCAGGGCATACGACTGGTTCAACAAGTAGCATTATTGATGATTCTACCATTCTGCTAGCACCAGCCCTTCGTACAACAATTCTTCAACGACTTCAAACACGCAACTACAAAGAAGTGACATTATTTGCGCACATGGAACATGCTGTGGAGAAGGTAGGTGTATACTGTTTTGTTTCCTTTGTTATTTACTTTGGTACATTAGAAATTGCTGCTGCTCTGGTTTTTATCCGCAAATTTGCTTCTCATAACTAAGGCACCTACCCATTACTATGTAACCTTGTCATAAATTACAGTTCTTAATAACTAAATTACCTAGCCATATATAAAGTACTCAACTGTATCAGAAGTACTTTCCTGTAACAGAGGTACCTCATTATAACTAAGATATGTAGCATGATTAAGAAATCTAGCCATACCTAAGGTCCTAACTATAACTAAAGTAACAAGCTATATATAAAGTATCCAGCTATAACTAAAATTCTTTGATACCAACATTACCTATCTAGTGACATCAAAATAGCTCATCATAATAGTGATACCTATAGTTAAGATAGATAGCCATGACTAAAGAATCAAACTATAACTATAAAATTTTATATATGATATTTAGGAATAACAAAATACTTAGTCATGACTAAAGTACCAAAGTATATATTAGATGTCCAGCACTTCATAACAATACAAATATATATATATATATATATATATAGTCTCAAACTCTCAGTACTTGGGTTGTGGATTCATATTCATTGCAAATAATTTCTTGATTATCTGAACATACTGCATGCTACAGATCTTGTTGATAGGTTCCAAGTCTTGTGGACATGTTATCTGCAATAGACTTTGTAAATGCAAGGTACTGAAACATAACTAATTAGGTGTTAATAAGACATAAAGTATTGAATCATAAGTAAGGTACATAGTCAGGTACTAAGATACACAGTTATAAAGTTCTGAATTATAACTAAGTTACACAGTTATAAAGTACTGAGTGATGATTATGGTACACAGTCACAAAGTCTTAATTGAAATACACAGTTTATAGTACTGAATCATAATTAAGATACACAGTCATAAAGTATTGAGTCATAACTAAGTTATGGCTCAGTGATAAATACTGTATCATGAGTAAAGTCACACTCATAAAATACCGAGTCATAACTAAAATATACTGTTGTAAAGTGGGGAGTTATAACTAGGGCACAGTCATAAAATACTGAGTTGTAGCTTAGGTACACAATCCTGATTAAGATCTGCAATCTCAAGCATTGAGTTGTAACTAAGGTATATTGTTGTAAAGGACTAAGTCATAGCTAAGATACACAATTATAAAGAACTGAACAACAAATTACACTGGTATGTTTGAGGAATTGAACTATATATGTTACTGTGTCTTAGTGAAGTTATTGGCCTACACATTGCTATCACATTTACTACATATCCATGCTACAAGGCACTGTATCATAACTAGGGTTCAAAATTACAAGGAACTATATCATAGCTATAGAGTAATGTCATAACAGCAACATTGTAGAATATCATAAATAAGGTACTGAACTACAAAGTATTATGCGATAGCTAAGGTATGTATCAGTACTTAGTTACAAGGTATTTTTTGATAACTAAGGTATCGAAAAGTAACTGTAATTCACAAAACCCTAAAATATTGCTTTCAAACTTTGGCATAAGTTCAGCAATTTCAGAGTTAGATATAAGTCAATTGCATCAACCCCAGTACTCAACTGGTACCCTGAAATGATGGAAGGCAAAGTTGGCCACAGTGGAATTTGAACTTAGATGGACAAAATACTTTTAAGTATTGTGCCTGGCATGCTAACAATTCTGCCAGCTCACTGCCTTACACATATTAATACTTTCCGGCTCCCTGTCAGCTTCTTGGTACATAAGGGGTTTTCAATTCACTCTTTATTTGTTATTTTAACTAGTGATATAACAAACAGAAGCTCCTTAAAATATATATGCTAATTACACCAAGCTCTTTAATTAACACATTGTGACCTAAAATTCCTAATGCCCTCTAACCTTTATTTCCATTGAAGTTGTTAACCAAAATATTTTCAGGTCTCTTGGATCAAGAAAGGGAGTCTTTATTGGTTAGAGAATCCACAAAAGTCCAAATGGATTGAATGTAATGTAGAGTTTGAACAAGGAATGGACACTGTCTGTGAACCAAGCACATTTACAATACATTATGTTGTTAAATCTAATCATATGGTAAGTTATCATCTTTTGCCCAGCCTCTAGTTCAGTAATTCCATCTTTCAAGTTCTTCCTGTAATGGTAGAGATAGAAATGAAAATATATCCAAGAAAATTTTAGTAATATTTGGTGTAGATGGGGCTGGTATTTGTCAGTTTGGGAACCACTGCCTTAACCCATTTGATTCTTAATGTATCTCTGTAAACTCTATTGTCATATCTATTTAGGAAATAAGGGACATTAACCTAGTGAAGTGACCATCTCTCTCTAAGCTATTTACCTTTGAGAGGAGTTGAATTCAGCACTGCAAGCTGACAATTTTATAGTGTAGCCACACCTTTTATTGGTATGCCGTTCTATTTTGTGGTATTTATTTACTATAAGGTAAACGGGACCATTTCAGAACTTGATCATAGACACAACCATACAGTGCTAGTATCATGATATGAACTGCTGAACTCTTGTTCAGTGTCCTATCCACTTAGTTATACTGATGCAACTACATTGCTGTCGACAGAATATGAACCATTGATGTCTTGACTGGTAACAATGCCCTATCCACAAGGTAATCTCTGATTTTAACATACATAATATATTGTCTGTCCAATCACTTTATGGATTGTATTGGGTGCATACTTTATGGATTGTATTGGGTGCATACTAGTGAGGTTGCCATGGTCTTTGCAAGACTAAAAACTCCTCTCTGCCTTTCATTGCTATTGTTCTTTCAAGCAATCATTACCAAGAGTGTCAACAAAATGTTGACTATGAGCACAAAAGAAGAAAATGTATGAGTGTGACAGGGGAAACAGAATATGAGGGTAGGAAAGAAAGTGTTATCTACATACTGATTGTTGGAGATAGCATGAATAGTGTGATCAGGTAGCTATAAAGATGTGTCAAGATAAAAAAAAAAAGAGAGAGCAAATGATGGATAGTAACAGAGATGGGTGATGGTGAGTGAGTATGAGTGGTAGATATCATTGAAGAGTCACTTGGCAGGGAGAGTCATGTGGTAGAGAAGGGTGACAGTTGGATTATATTAAAGGTACTTGTGTCTTTAATGTAATTCTCAGGCAAACACAGCATGAGTAGCTGAGTATTCCACATATTCCTTATATGGAATTGGTATGATCATGTCTAACAAAGCTAGACCAAAGGATTACAGGTACAGTCCATATAATAGGCCTTCACACAGTTTCTGTCTACATATTTTAGTTTCATTCACAAGGTTTGGGTTGGCCTGAGGCTCTGGTAGGTGACACTCGTTCAAGATATTACTCAGTGGAATCAAATCTCTTTTGTTTTATGATTACAAAACAAATTTCTTAACCATTCAGCTATCTCTGCATCTATAATGTGTTTATATTGGTTTCAAATTTTGGCTTAAGGCCAGCAATTTCAGAGGATGATGAGTTGATTACATCAGCCCCAGGACTCAACTGGTACTTATTTTATCAACCCTGAAAGGATGCAAAGCAAAATCAACCATGGCAGAATGAAAAGAAGGATGAAATGCTGCTAAACATTTTGCCTGGCATGCTAACAATTCTGCCAGCTTACCACTTTAGAATATGTTAATGTTAAATAATAGTTGCTTTCATAAAGCATGGCATCTAGGAAGGAGATATGGTGAAGTGACACCAATAGGCATGAAACATGTTTCTATGCTACATTCAAATATTCTGAACATTTCTTCTGTATTTCAGCATCTACAGATTCCACTGAATGAAGTGTTGTGTACCTGTCGCATCAGTGAACCATTACGACAGTATCAAATGGCCATTCATGTGAGTCCAGAAGTCAGTCATACATCACCAATTCTTCTATCATCCATTAATGAAGCAGATATTGATGATTGGGTAAGTTCACTTTACTATATGGCTCTCAATATGTTAATGTTGGTATTGTTGCTGTCTTGTTAATGTTACTATGCTTTGTTGTTTAAACTTAGGTTGTCTTTGAAAAATCTATAATCAAAAGCATCCAGCTGTGGCCATCCTGTCTTTATTACATTATCCAGTGTGTCCTTTCTTTTGTAAGATGGTAGGTTGTGACCAGAGAGATTTGACTCTTATTTGTAACAGGTCTAGTGAACATGTAGAAGTTCCTCCTTAATTCATTATGAAGTCACTTGATCTACTAGAAATAGCAGCTAAATTTCTTAATTATCATATCCAACTATTTTAATTAAGGATAGAGTGCACCATATAATACCTGATATACATAAAAATGAGATGATCACAGTTGAAATGCCTTTGACCATAGATCTATTCAATCAGGATTGATATGGGGGTCAAACTAAAACTCAAAGTTAGAAAGTTGTCTGTTATCCCTTCCTAAGTTCAACCAATCCACTTTTCTCTCCTCACCATCCTTACTATGTGTCTATGCTACTACTGTTCCTAATACCACCAAAACTTTAACTCAGTTTAGTTTGGTGAAATGGGGTGTTTCCAAATCTACCTTTTCACTGGCATTTTCTCTCTTTGATGATGATACTTTTGTTGTTTATCCTCAGCTCAGCTGTGGTCAAACAGACCTATGATTAAAACCATTCCAGCCATGGCTCTCCTATCATTTTAGGGACTATATTATATGATGTACCCCACATTGTATTAGATGGTAGTATGTGTTTTGTGTGAGAGTTGGTTACTATTTCTAGCAAGTAAAGTAATCATGTTGAAGCTCACTCATTGACTCATATGTATAAAGCTGTTCTAGTTTTACATGAACAAATTGTTTTTCCATTGCAGGTATCCACCCTGAATATTTCATCTGTCTCCAAACACAGGTACTTGAGTCTTGGCGTTCAACCAGGCGCAGTATGGTCAACAATGGTCCGTGGAGATATTTTTGTTTATGACCCAACAAACAGCATGTCAGATAGCAGTTCCTCTGGAACATTGAAGAACTTTTCTCCGTAAGAATATTCATTTTCATTAATATTTTACTTGGCATTTGTTTTGGCAGCATGCTTGATGTATTGCAAAGTGTCCACGGCTTTGAGGCATAAGAGAGGAAAAAAACTATGACTCATAACTTATTCTTAGACTGGAAACCAAGTTCTAATGCAAAATATACCTAAGGTCAAGATAGTGCTGTTAACCCTTTGTCAAATGTATTATTTAATTATTCATTGTTTTGAATCAATCATGCATTATCTTGTAGCTTAAAGATTTTTATGGTGTGATTTCTTATTTTTAGAATGACATTGTAGGGTAGGTGTGATAGGCCTAATCTGCCTGTTCGAACATAAAAAAGGTAGAATATTTGGGCCAGATGGCCAGTTTAAATGCTAATAGGTTAAAGCAGGCTATAACCTAACAATTAGTACAGTTCACCTGATTGGCTACTGTACAGTTTCCATCTACTCACATTCACTTTCAAGACTTGAGCCAACCTGAGGTTATGGTATGACACCAGAAGTAACACATGGTGGGATTAATTCAAAATCATGTGGTGTTTTATATAATCTAGAACTTTTCCTTTCTACTACATTGCCTAGGTATTTTACAATTATTATGCTTAGGTGGCAACAGTGGAGACACTGGTCTTTTGGTATGGTTTCTACAGTTATAGCTATATACATTGTTATGAATTATAATATCCTGTCATTAATTCCTTTCTACAATAGTAAATAATAGATAAAAATATAGATATCTTATTTTGTATTGAGTATGAAAATGTGGCATAGTGTCAAATGATATTGATAGATGGATACTGTCTTTACTTAATATAAAACAATGCATCTTAATCGTTGGACAGCAGTGATTAATGATTTAGACTGCAAGCAGAAATAAAGTTTAAATAAAATTTGTCATAAACCAGTTCAAAGAAAGCTTGACATGGACATGCAGAATGACACAGGGTTGAGCGTCCCCTTGAAGGCAGTTGTAACTGCCAAGAGTTGACTGAGGATATCGATTCCAATGATGACTGGAGTTTGTACCTGTTAAAGCTAAGGACAACAATGCACAAGCCCTTCTTGACACGAGTTTTGACAGGACATTTATAGAAGTGAATCTTCTTACAGTCTGGGGATTACAATATGATCATACCTGCCCAGAAAAAGTTAACTTGGCCAACAACACAGCACTGGAGATTAAAGGCAAATTCAGTAGCAAATTACAACTGGGAAATAACGCATATAATGCTAATTTCCTTGTGGCCGACCACCTTGTAGCTCTGGTCATCATTGGCATTGATATTCTCAGTCAACACTTGGCAGTTACAATTGACTTCAAGGGCATGTTCAAACCTGGGTCATTCTGCATATTCATGTCAAGCCTTCTTTGAACTGGTTTATGACAAATTTTATTCAAACTTTATTTCTGCTCGCTGTCTAAACTATTAATCACTGCTGTCCACCAAAAGCTATGAAGTCGAAAACAAAAGGAAAATCAGTCTATAGAAGAATTCATGTCAAGCCTTCAGGTACTGGCCAAGAAGTGTAAAATCCAAGCCCTAACGGCAAACTATTACTGAGAAATTCTAATTGAGGATGCCTTTGTGGCTGGGCTTCAATCACCATCAATCAGACAAAGGTTTCTCGAGTCATCAGATGACAGCTTAGAAACACTCTATAAGCTTGCTCAAACCATGGAGGTGGCCACTGAAGACACTTGCAACCTATAACAAGGCTCAGCTAGTATCGATCAACCACCCCACCTTGAAGTCGCTAAATCAGCATGCTTTTGGTGCAGTGGAAATATCCATTAAAAAAATCAATGCCCTGTGAGAAACTCCACTTGCAAAAGGTGTCAGAAGAAAGGCCACTGGGAGTAAGTCTACCTCTCAAAAAAGCCTCCAAGAAACAAATGAAACTTCCCTAAAACAGCAACTATCACAAAGCCAGAGAGCAACTCAGAGGAAAACAGTGATGGAACCTTATCATCCATCCTTTTAGCAATAACAAACAGTACAGGATATTGGTACCCGTTAAAATTAAGGGCAACAATACACAAGCCCTTCTTGACATGGGTTCTGACAGGACATTTACAGAAGTAAATCTTCTTGCAGTCTGGGGATTACAATACAATCATACCTGCCCATAAAAGTTAACACAGCACTGGAGATTAAAGGCAAATTCAGTAGCAAATTACAACTGGGAAAAAACGCATATAACATTAATTTCCTTGTAGCTGACCACCTTGTAGCTCTGGTCATCATTGGCATTGATATTCTCAGTCAACACTTGGCAGTTACAATTGACTTCAAGGGCATGTTCAAACCTGTGTCATTCTGCATATCCATGTCAAGCCTTCTTTGAACTGCTTTATGGCATACATCAACCAATTTATGGAGTGTAACAGGTGCAGTGTGTGACTGTGTGTATAGTTATATACTTTTGGAGATGTTATACATATGTATAGCATCTCTAAGATGTTATCTCACTCACAATTATTCACTTGCTGTCACAGAGATGTGATAGTAATATACTCATTCTGCTAAAAATATGCTAGATATGCAAGTAAGTAAGGTGAGGGTTGGCAATGAGTACACTGAAGAATTCAGGGTAGAGGTAGGAGTCCACCAAGGTTCAGTCCTCAGCCCCCTCCTATTTATCATAGTCTTCCAGGCAATAACGGAGGAATTCAAGACAGGATGCCCCTGGGAGCTCCTCTATGCTGATGACCTTGCTCTAATTACTGAGTCACTATCAGAACTAGGGGAGAAGTTTCAAGTGTGGAAACAAGGATTAGAAGCAAAGGGCCTTAGAGTCAACGTAGCTAAAACCAAAGTCCTAATAAGCAGGAAGGCAGGCAAACCACAAATCCCTTCAGGTAGATGGCCCTGCTTGATCTGTAGTAGAGGTGTAGGTAGAAACTCTATAAGATGTACCCAGTGTAAGCTATGGACACATAAGAGGTGCAGCAATATCAAAGGATGGCTAACTGGGAAGATAGCTTTTGTATGTGGCAGATGCTCGGGTGCAATAAACACTGACAATGTGCAGCGAACAACTTCCGCCACATTCCAGGGAGAAAAACTAGAAGTAGTTGATAGCTTCCATTACCTAGGTGACCAAGTCAGTAGCGGGGAAGGGTGCTCTGAAAGTGTAGCTGCTAGAATAAGAATAGCTTGGGCAAAGTTCAGAGAGCTCTTACCCTGCTGGTAACCAAGAGCCTCTCGTTCAGAGTAAAAGGTAGACTGTATGATGCATGTGTACGAACAGCCATGCTACATGGCAGTGAAACATGGGCTGTGACTGCTGAGGACATGCATAAGCTCACAAGGAATGAAGCCAGTATGATCTGATGGATGTGTAATGTCAGTGTGCATACTCGACAGAGTGTAAGTACCTTGAGAGAAATGTTGGACCTCAGAAGCATCAGATGTGGTGTGCAAGAGAGACGACTGCGCTGGTATGGTTATGTAGCGAGAATGGATGAGGATTTCTGTGTGAAAAAGTGCCACACCCTAGCGGTTGAGGGAACCTGTGGAAGAGGTAGACCCAGAAAGACCTGGGATGAAGTGGTGAAGCACGACCTTCTAACTTAAGGCCTCACGAAGGAAATGACTAGTGACCGAAACCTCTGAAAATATGCTGTGCTTGAGAAGACCCGGCAAGCCAAATGAGACCATAACCTTGTTTGCCTGTGCCAGTAGAGTGCTAAGAGCACCATCTGAGTGTGATCGTTGCCAGAGTGGCTAACTGGCTTCCGTGCCGGTGGCATGTAGGAGGCACCATTCGAGCGGGATCGTTACCAGCATCGCCTTACTGGCACCTGTGCCGTTGGCATGTGTAAAAAAATTCAAGCGAGGTCGTTGCCAGTACTGCCTGTCTAGCCCAAAAAATTCTAGTGAGGTCGTTGCCAGTACCGCCTGACTGGCCCCTGTGCCGGTGGCACGTAAAAGCACCCACTACACTCTCGAAGTGGTTGGCGTTAGGAAGGGCATCCAGCTGTAGAAACTCTGCCAGATCAAGACTGGAGCTTGGTGCAGCCATCCGGTTCGCCAGCCCACAGTCAAACCATCCAACCCATGCTAGCATGGAAAGCGGACGTTAAACGACAATGATGATGATGATGCACCTGTGTTCCTTCTTTCCTACTTTGAATCCACAATTCTTAATGGATATAGAAAGTCGCTATTGTGACATAGTATATACTGGAAGTTTTGGAGGAGACATTCTAAAGAGTAAAGTGTGTCTTGGGAATTTTAAACTTGACATAGCCCGCCTTCTCCAGGTTTGAACACTGGCAATTCTTTCCGTCCTTTCTTCCAGAAAGAGAGAGAGAGATCAACTTCAATAATTGATTGGTACTTTTTTAGCGACCCCCAAAACAACGAAAGATAAAGTTGATCTCGGAGTGCAGAGAATCAATGAATACTGCAAAGCATTCTCTCCAACACTCTAACTGTTCTGCCAGCTCTCTGCAAAGGGATATGGTAATTATCTACCTATACATGTACACTGTCACAGAACTGTGGCATTTATGCATTTACGTTTATATACATACATACATACATGCATGGTATGGCAGTATGTAACTGTTGTAACTCACATAGATGTGGTAGATATATGAACAGGCAGGAAGTTCCAAGGATTGCAGCTGCAGAGATGAAGGTTTCAGCAAGTAGTTTTATTTATAGAACACATAATCTGGTCTATGGAATTTGAAATATGGCAGTGGTGTGAAGAGGAGAAAATAGAGGAAGTAGGTTTGGCTAATTTTACAAAATAAAGATAAAAAGGATATAGCACATCAGTAGGCCCATGATGCTAGTGTGAAGGTTTTATAATTGGTCAGATAGCTGTATATTGGATATATATCAGAAACACTGTTTTAAATATGTTGGTGCTTTGGTGTGGACTACACTTGTGCTATATAATGATGATGTTGATATAATTGTCTTACTTACCTATCTCCTTTAGAAAATGGATTCCAGTTGGTGGACATTTGCACCTGGTAGAAACCAACCCTTTGAATATCAGCTGGGGTATTGGCTATGACAGCTCAGCCTGGGTATATACTGGAGGCTTTGGCGGAGACATTTTAAAGAGTAAGTATTCTCTCAACACATCTATAGATCCACTCTCTTACATGTGTTAGTTTTACACACACACACACTCCTACAAATATGATAGTTATATACCTTTACTTCCACAGGTGTGATAGTAATACTCTCTTCTTCTATATGTGATGATTATTTACCCACTATTCTACACATACAAATGCACATACAGTTTAAAATACATGTTACTAAATAAATACACATGCACACACAGGTTACTTCCTGTTTCTGTCACAAGGCTTTGGTCAAACCAAAGCTATAGTAAAAGACACCTACCCAAAGTACCATGCAGTAGGATTGAACCCAAAAACATGTACTTGGGAGATAAACTTCTTGAGTACACAGTCATACTTGCACTCCATTTATATATAATGAATGGTAGTTTCATACTGGTGTGAAATGTAATTAAATGATAAAAGTACCTGTCCTAATGTTCAGGTAACTCAGGAATGAGAAACTCTAAGCAGGAACTCACACACTGGGAAAAATAATATACATACATGCGCATGTGCATGCACACACACACGCACGCGTGCTCGCACACACACACACACACCACACACACACACACACACACACACACTCTA
The DNA here is from genome assembly GCF_006345805.1 of Octopus sinensis. Taxonomy (NCBI): domain Eukaryota; kingdom Metazoa; phylum Mollusca; class Cephalopoda; order Octopoda; family Octopodidae; genus Octopus; species Octopus sinensis. The sequence continues at coordinate 121,284,688 of NC_042998.1, forward strand.
GTAGTTTTCTTTGTCATTGTACCAGTACACCATGTGATGAAGAAACAGGAATGGCATGTTGCTGTGTAGCCTGTTGCTCTGTTTAACTGCATGACCAGGCCTTTGGGTTTTGGTTCTTTTAGTAGAGAACACTCAGATCAAGTCCCCAGTCTGAGAATAACTTTCTCCTCTTTTCCCACCCATCTTAGAGGCTCTTAAAATGGGTTATTCGTACTGCTTTTCCTCCATTGATTATGTGATTACAATGCAAAAGAATAAAACACTGTCAGCATGGAAGAATTAATATAATTCTATTTATTTTTTTTTCTAAGGTGTATCCGATGCCAGTTGGAGAGTCCATCCACAAGTTGATGTGCGTAGTGTTTATATTTATGAAAATCAAAAGTGGACACCTGCATATGGCTATTCAAACAGGTTGGTTTTTAATACAGTTCTATATTTAAGAGATGCCATTATTTACATTTGACAGATATTTGTCCTCATCTTGTTTGTTGTTACCAACAAACAAGATGAGGACAATTATCTGTCAAATGTAAATAATGTACAGGTTGGATTTTAGTTCACGCTTTGTTTGGTCAGTAATGTTTACTAACAATTAATAATAATGTTCATCTCTCTCTCCAAATCTCTCAATTATTGATACTTAACACACATTACTGTTAACTTCTCAATCTACCACTGACAGGTGGAAGCTTTTAATTGTTCACTTGACATGCTTGATATAGCAGCCAAATCTCTTTCATATCCCAACTTTATCTTCACATACGAAGAACACATTAAATTGTATAGTCAGTGAGATACCCACAAGAAAACAGGATAGCCATGTTTTGAATGTCTTTAACCATTGGTCTTTTCAATCAGAGCTGATATGAGGCTAAAGAAAAACAACTGTTCACCATATCACTCCACTCTCTCTACTACTACTACTACTACTAGTGGCAATTAATACTATTCACTTCTTCATACCACTAGCAGTTATCACTTATGCTGTTGGTATAGCTGTTTAACCCTGGGACAGCACAGATGATGCACACCTATAACTATAAGTGAGCACTTAATTGTTTAAGTATATATTTTTGTAATCCCCACCTCTAACTTTTTCATTATTCATTCAAAAAGTTTCTGTGGGTTTCTATGTCTTGAACATCAGCAATTCAGCTACATTGGTTTAATTCTTGATAGTCACATTTTTTTGTATGGTATATTATTCTGAGAATGTCAAATATTTGAGATAGTCTCTAATTCACTGTAACTCTCTCTGGTTTGTGAGAGAAAAATAACAGCTTCAATGGCAAGTAACTTTCCTTATTGAATGGCATTTCCTTAATACATCTTCAAATTACAACAAATTGTCCATCATATACATCAGCTTACTCTGTCACCACATCAACTAGTTTCTAATGGGATTCACCTCTGGGATCAACTGTCTTTTACTAGTGTTAAATTCCTGACATAAGATGGGTAGCTTCCAGTTGACAGGCTTCTTGATGTCATAAAATCTTCCATTCAGCACCATGCACTGAAAGTACAATACAGTACAACATCCAGTGTTAGGGAGATGATAAGAGCCTATAACAAAGTGTGTGTATATATATATATATATATATATATATATATATATCCTGTAAAGGCATCACATTTGAAAACTAGCTATAAGTGGATTCTTTATCTCTAGAAACATGGAAAAGATATATTAAATGAAGAGTTTATATAGGTTGAAAAATGTGAATCAGATTTATTTTTGTATCACTTAGTGGTTATATATATATATATATCATCATCACCATCATCATTGTTTTACGTTAGTTTTCCGTGCTGGCATGTGTTGGACGGTTTGACTGGGGACTGGCAAACCAGTGGGCTGCACGAGGCTCCAATCTGACCTGGCAGTGTTTCTACAGCTGGACGCTCTTCCTAATGCCAATCACTCCGAGAATGTAGTTGGTGCTTATTATGTGCCACCAGCACGGGAGCCAATCAGGCAGCACTGGCATTGGCTACCTTCAAATGGTGCTTTTTACATGCTACCAGCACAGGATCCAGTTGGGGCAGGGAGGCTGGTATCAACCATGCTTGGATGATGCATTTTACATGCCACCGGCACAGGGAGCCAGTTAAGTGGCACTGGTAATGATCCATGCATGCATGGTGCTTATTGTGTGCCACTAGCATGGGAGCCAGTCAGGTGGCACTCGCATCGGCCATAACTACAATTTTCATTTGATTTGATTTTACTTGACTCAATAAGTCTCCTCAAGCATGGAATGTTGCCCAACGATTGAAAGGTACTTTTTAAATATGTTTTGTCTTTGTTCAAGTTAACATGATGAAACACTTGATAACTAATAAATTGTTTATATTTGTTGTAGAGGTTTTATGGCTGATGGACATGACTGGAGTGACAGATCAGGTAGATATAAAAGAACCAAAGAAAATACACAGCTTCCATCAGGTCAATGGATATGGGTGAGTTGTAAAACTTATCTCTCTTCCTATTTTCCACAACACCCAGCAGAACATGCCATTGCCACTAACTAGTTTATAAGGGATAGAGCCTCTACATGGCTGTTTGCCATGTTGGAAATATCAGCTAAACCTCACTCAAATCATCTAGTTCTATCTTTTAAAAAAGTTAGGACATATTGGATAATGTAGTCCTAGATACACAATGACTAAAAAAGAAGTGGATGGTTACAGCTGAAATGGCTTTGATTTTGAGTCTACTGGATTGGTCTGTAGATTGGCTTCTAAGGTTCATTTCTGATGGCCAAGGTAGTTGGGCATCTGCTACTCATTGAAAAGTGAAAAAAATTAGAATACGATGATTACTTAATGCACTTTATATACTTTATGCACAATTTTATAGACTTAAATACACTGCACTCATAAAATAAATATTCACTCTTATTTTCCATTTTCCCATAAACAAAAATATCCTGTACATATGATACAACCTTTAGCTAAAATGTAAACAAGCATGAATATTTCACAGAACTGCATTTACGTGCATGCGTTAAGTGATAGGTGATATGAAAAACTTAGTTCAATTTAAAAAAATACACTTTTCGCTATCCAATCATCACCTCTACCACCACCTCCATCACTATCATCATCATCACTCGCCCTCCTCTCTCTCTCCCCCACCTCTCTCTCTGCCTTTCTTTAACCTCACCATCAGAACATCACCCCTAAAATTATATTTTTAACTCTCCTCTACCTTCAACTAACTTTTTAAATAACATAATAAGTATTATGTTCCCCTTACCTCATGTCATGGATGCTTCTCTCTCCTTCTTTCTGTCTCTCTCTTCGCCTTATCCTCTGTTTCTCTCCTTTTTCTTTTTCCTCTCTTTCCCTTCAACTAATCACATGAAAGCGTTATAATTACATTCCTTCTACCTCGCATCATGGATGCTTCTCTCTCCCTCTTTTTCTCTTTCCTTTTTTCTCTCTCCCTCTTTTCTTCCTCTCTCTTTGTCTCTCCTCTTTTCTCTCTCTCTCTCTCTTTTTCTCTTTCTCTCTCTTTTCTTTCTCCCTCTTTTTTTTTAATCACGTGAGAGCATTACTGATGGGCTAAGTAACACAGTGACGAGCAGAATTATTATAAGATATTTGTGAACTGTCTGATTATCTTGATTGAAACAAAGTATGCATAGGAACAGACATGGCTGTGTAGTTAAGAAGTTTGTTTCAGAACTCTGTGGTTTCAGGGTTCAAGTCAATACTCTCTGGCACTTTGAGAAGTATTTTACTGTATCCTCAAATCAAGCCAAACCTTCTGAATAAAACTGAGAAGGCAAAGGCAGTAGAAGACTATCAGTGAAGTAGTCTTAATTTATCACTTGGTTTACTATTGCCTCTTTTTCATTTTTGGGTATAGAGCCATTGGACTGGCTCCTGTGCAGGTGGCACATAAAAAGCACCATTTGAGCGTAGCTGTTACCAGTACCGCCTGACTGGCCCTCGTGCCAGTGGCACATAAAAGCACCCACTTCACTCTCAGAGTGGTTGGCGTTAGGAAGGGCATCCAGTTGTAGAAACTCTGCCAGATCAGATTGGAGTCTGGTGCAGCCATCTGGTTTGCCAGACCGCAGTCAAATCGTCCAACCCATGCCAGCATGGAAAGCAGATGTTAAATGATGATGCTGATGAGAGCCTTCTCTGTTATAAGCATTTATTGCTAACTCTTTCAACTGAGAATAACTCTCAAGTTATTACTTTCTTTTTTCTCTTATGAAACCCAGTGGTCCTGGGAAAAAATCATGTATGCTGTTTTTGTTCCTCTTACTAAACTATTGTTTAAAAAAATGTAGCATGATGTTGTGATGAATAAGTGGTATTGAATTCAAGTCCACTAATTATCATCATCATTATCAACATCTTCATCATCATCTTACTATTGCACATCAGTACACTTCAGCCTCTTGTCCACAGAGGTACTGTCTTCTCTTTCTGCTTTTCCTACCAGTATGACAGTGGTCTCTACTCCTTGGAGCTTGCTAGTTTCATTCCACCTCTATTCAGGCACTCTTGACTCACTAGTTTCTCTCATCACCCATATTCTCTCCCACCCCTCTAGTTCTTGCATTGACTACTATGCATGTTTTTCCTGCAACCATTGATTTGCAAGTGTTCAAGAGGTGCAATAACTACATTAATTTCATTGGTCTCAAAGAATCTGCAAGGGTCATAGGGCACAGCTCCTTCCTCCTGACCAAACCAATATGAAAATGTTTATATCATTGTTGTCTTCATCAGTATCATCATCATCACTACCACTGTCATTGTTTCCATGATCACCATTACCACCACTTCCACCACTATCACCATTATCATCAGCTGCAACAGCAGGATGAAAACTTTGAACTTTACACTAACTCTGTTTTTGGTTCTGACAATGTTGTCTTTTTATTTATGATAGATGACTGACTGGATAATTGATTATTCTGTGCCAGGTGGTGTGGATCCAGAAGGTTGGCAGTATTCTACAGATTTCAACAGGTCTCCCCACTACTTTACTTTCTGTTTTCTATATTAATAAAAGATAATAAATAGGTTTATTCTGCTTTCTTATGTTGACCATGTTTTTTATAATAATCTCAGTCAGTTATATTAATACCAGTCTGTTCCGATAATCTTCATGTGTTATAATAATCTCAATCTGTTATAATTAATCCTAATTACTTATAATCCTATTATTATCATATCAATCAATTAAGGGAATTCCAATTAGTTATAATAATAATACCAATCTGTTATAATAATTCCAAATAATAATTCCGATATGTTATAATCTCAGTATGACAGTATTTGATCCCTAATTCTATCATATTAAGGTGATTATTTAGTCCTTGTTTCTGTAAGTTGTGTGATGTTTACCAACTGTAACTTCTCTCATGAGCTAGTGAAGGAATCCTCTACATAGTCGCTCAACTTGCTTGAAATAGCAATCAGATCTTCCTCAAATTACACCCTACTGCCTTGAAAAAAAAGGACACATAAGATTAGATAGTTCTGAGAGCTCTATACCTAGGAAAGAAATGGTATGGTTGTGACTGGAATGCCTCTGACCATATATTTGTTGGATCATAGCTGAGCTGGAGTTAAACAACAATATCAACGATAGATTAATCAATCATTGAAAAGTTTGTCTTGTAATCTATTTCGAACAAGTGAGCTACACTAGAATGTAGTGGGACATTTGTTGATTTAATAATGCTACTGCTGGTTTACAGTTGTGATATCTGCTTACAGCTAAGTAGACAGGAGTCTACGAATATGTCAATGCTGGTGATAATATATGAAACACCTGCTTCTTGGTTTCTCAGCCACTTCTCTTTTAAGCTCAGTCATCTGGCTGTTGATCTAAGCCTAAAATAATGGATATTAAAACTTTGAATGTCTTGCTTCCCTGGGCATGGACAAATTGGAGCTCTGACATCCAGCAACTGACTTGGTAGACACCCACAAAATTAATCATCATCTTTCCAACAACAAATTTGGGCACCCTTTTGAATTCCATATGTCTAACACCCGTAGACATACTTACAAAATCAAAAGACAACAGCACCCATGACTTTCAGAAATATTTTTTTGTGCTCAGAATTGTTGAATCATGCGATAAACTATCCACATCAGTTGTTAGCTGTTATGACACTACATCCTTCAAAACTGCTATGCTTCCTGAAATTTGTTTCATGCCTCCTCCCCATTTTTTTTAAACAACTCATTCATTGTTCACTTTCTGTGCATTATTCTATGTACTGTACATGCACTTTTGATTACATTTTCTGATGAGTTGTAGTGCATTTGAGTACTGTATACATTAAGTTCATTATTATTATGTTAGTACAATATATTGATATACTAACACACTATAGGTATATTGGTATACTAAACTTTTGTAGAGATTTTGGTATTATCTTTTGGGATGATATATTCTTATTCTATAGTTATATTTTTGTATACTTAACTTTCTATAGATATAATAGGATAATATAGTCTATACATATATTTGTTATTGTTGTTTAGTGCTAGGTCAGCGTTAATTGGATAAACTTGTGAACAAAAGCAATCCAGCCATGGTTATTTCATTTATTTTCTATGAGTAGGGAACCCAGGACCAGGGTACATGTCCTTTTTTAAGACAGTAAGCTGAGAGAAAGATTTAACTGCTATTTCTTGCAGTTTGAGCAACCACATAATGGTTTTCTTGTTGGCTCAAGTTATATTGATATAGTAGATTGATATATTTACATTCTGTAGGTATAATTGTATAATACAATGGTTTATTCTATAGGTATAGTGATAGGATATATTGATAGAGTAATTAATATTCTATAGTTATAATAGTATATAAACATTCTAAAGGTATGATAGTACAATATATTACTATATTAGAATTTTATAGTAATAATTGTTTTAAATTTAGACTGAAGGGCCAGCAATTTTGAGAGAAGAATAGGGAAGTCTGTACTACCAACCCCAGTACCTGACTGGTACTTTTATTTTACCAACACTGGAGGGATGAAAGGCAAAGTGTACCTCAGCAGAATCTGAACTCATTCTGTAGTAATAATGGTATTAGATGGGCATAAGTAGAAGTGGTTAGTAACTAGCTAGCTCTAAGGAGCAGAGGTCATAATAGTAGTAGTAGTGGCAGCTGTAGAAGAAAAGGTAAAGAGAGGAGACAGGTATAATGATGTGATATATTGGAATACTAGCTTTCCAAAGGTGTATTGCTATACTAATAATCTAGTTATAGTGGTATAATATAGTTGGTATACTAACAGTCTCTAGGTATATTGGTCTACAAGCAGTCTATAGATATATTAGTAGAGCTATTTGATATTAACATTCTATAGTTGTATCAGTGTGCTAATGATGTAAGGGCATAATGTTGGTATATTTACATTCTGTAGGTGTATTGGTACATTAAGAACCTGTTGATATATTGGCACAGCTTATTGGATATATTAACATTCTATAGGTATATTATATTAATAGTATATAGATGATAGAAAATGTTGGTATACTACTAATGTATTGGTATAATGGTAGAATACATTTGTATACTAACAGTCTTTCATACAATGGTGTAGTATTGGTTTACTAAATGTCAATAGATATAATGATAAGATAAGAATGGTACATTAACATACAACAGCTATTATATGTCGATATACTAATATTCTGTAGTATATATGATATATTGCTGTACTAATATTATGTAGCTGTAAAGATATAATGGTATGCTAACATTTTATATGTTTAATAGTTTAGTATATTGCTATAATAATATTCTATATGTATAATATTTTACTAACATTATCACTTTAAAATGGAAATTGTTCGTGTAAGTGTCACTCTATTTTCAAATTTATTTAACAAGCAGAAAAAAATTTAAAAAGCTGATTTTCTATGTTCCAATTTCTTTTTCTAGACCATTCCATCGTCGAAAAGGCTGGACTGACACAGTGAGAAGGAGGCGTTGGTATAGGTAAGTCTTTTATTCTTTATAATATAAAATGGTTAAGAGTTTAGATGTAAATTATGTATGCCATTCATAAGCATAGCCTAAGAGAGCAAAAATAGTTCCATGCGAGTCAAACCATGTATGATACAATGCTATCAGTAGTGACTGCACAACTGAATATACCAAATAAGTTCTGCTAAATTTAATGTCGTCTTAGCACTTATAAACGTTTTTCCGTATAAACCGATAGTATTACCTCCCTTGTTTCACATTGGGATTACAGAAAACTTCGTAGCCACTCATCTTAGGCCCTGTTTGTAAATATCACACACACAGACATATATATATATGATGACAATATTGTCATCATTGTTTTAACAGCAACTTTTTCCATGCTGGCACAGGTTCCATGTGACTTCCTGAGTTTTCTATGGTTGGATACCTTTCTTGATACTAATCCTGACTTTGTTTTCAGTGATAGTATTTTATTCTATATTTTATTTTTCTATAGTCCTTACACATAGAAACTACTGATCTGTCAGACGTACCATTTATGTGGGACATAAACAAATGCCATCACTGCCTAAGCAGTATCAATGCAAGGACACACTCACATGCACAAACACACACACATACACACACACGCACACATGACAGGCTTCTCTACAGTATCTATCTACCGAGTTTCACTCACAAAGTATCGGTCAATCGAAGGCTGTAGTAGATGACAGTTACCCAAGGTGTCATGTAATGGGATCAATCCGGAAACCACACAGCCATGCCTGAGCTTATATATCATCATCATCCTTTTAGTGTTCGTTTTCCATGCTAGCCAGGGTTGGACAGTTTAACCAGAGCTGGAAAGCAGGAGAGCTGCACCAAGTTCCAGTTTGATTATTTTGGTTTCTATGGCTGGTTGCCTTTCCTAATGCCAACCACTTACATTGTGTACTGGGTGCTTTTTGTGTGAAACTGGCATGGGTTTTCTTACATGGCACTAGCAAGGGTGCTCTCTATATATGGTACCAGCACAGGTGCTGTTTATGTGGCGCTGGACCAGGGCTCTTGCAGGCCAATTCTTTTCTGCTGGAGTAGCAGTATTAACACTTTTGCTGTGGAGGACAGGTCTTGAGTACAGAAAGGTGCCAGATATCTTGGTTCTTTTTCATCTCCTCCATAAGGTTCAGTGTCCTGAAATCATCCTTCAGTACTTTGTCCTATGTTTTCCCAGGTCTCCTTCCACAAGTTCCATCTCCTTTGAGTGATTGGGACTTCTGTATGGAACTGTCTAAAAAAAGATAGTCTAGTAATGGGGCATATAAGCCCTCGACGGAAAAAAGTAGGTTTTTCCATATGCATGGGACTTGAACCCATACCTCTTTGTTTTCACGACAAGTATGCTACCATTACTCTAGTGCACAACCTACTTCATTCCGTCAGATTTAAGAACTATAATTAGTTTGTAGTGTTGTTTTGTAAACAAACTTTCATGTGCTTTTACTGCAATGGTTTTTGTTAAGCAACGTCAATTTTTACAATTCTGTAAACAATAATAATAGCATTTTATAAGCTTAAAGCTCATAAGCGATCTTATATGACCCCTGGTTAAGAACCACTGATATAAACCATTATTTCATTATCCAAACCACTCCATTGTAACAAGGTTCAATACACTGCCTCATCTTCCACACTACACACTGTAATATAATGTTTAAATGTTTAGTATACACTGTCTCACTACTCTAACATTACTGTATTATACTGTTTAATATCCCATTATTTTACTACACACACTACACTATTATTATAATGTCCAGTACACATTGTACACTACTCACACTGTATTGTACTGTGCAGTACATGCTCTTTTATTATCCATAGAACATGATTGTGTTATAATGTTCAGTGCACTAATAGCATCATGTTCCATCTTCATCCATAGACAAAGATTAATTCATTAACTTTTATCACTGACAAAAGAACTATTAAGTCTTTTAGTTCTGTTTCTAACAAAAACACAATTTAATTAAGGGAAACTTGCACTTTTTGACTCTATGGTTCAGAAAATGTAACCAATGCAATTGCATTGTCTTGAATGTTTGTATTAGGTTATAAGAGAATGATCTAGTTATGAACTAGACTTTGAGTATATTAAAACTACTCTGGTATTAAATGAAAACCTCTTATCTACTTTTATTCTTGTATATGTTTCAGCCGTGAGGCTGTGGCCATGCTGGGCATGCTTTGGTTTTATATTCTATTTTATGTTTGATAGATATTTTGTGTATTGATTTGAGATTTTGAAAATATTACAGCCCTTTACAATTACCATACCCCACCACATACACAAACATTACCACACTGTACTGTTACAATATTACATAACAACACACCACATCATGCACATAACGCCACTGCACCATTACTATACCAGACCATATCAATCACCATACTGTTAGCATATCACACACACACATCACCACTAATAACAAAAAGCTTTATCATAAACACATACATGCACTCTCTTACACACATGCATATGTACACACACTCAACTTTGTTTCAGGAAATGTAAAATCTCTACACGTGGTCCCTGGCTTGAGATTGGCCCCACAAAATTACTGGATATATCTATTCAAGTAGCTGACCTTCATCTAACAGACAATCAGTCTCTTTACTCACAACCTGTTGCTGTATGGGCAGTTGGCTGGAACGGAGATGTACTTTGCCGTCGGGGGGTTACCCCAAGTACACCACAGGTAACACAATATTGTCTTTTTCAATCTGTCTTGTTTTTCTTTACACTTACGTCCAGAGAAGAAGACTAATGCCAATGACACATGCAAGTTCTTCTTTCTAAGCTAGTAAAATTGTTATTCAGCAGACCTGTGGTCAAAGGTGTTCCAGCCATGACTATCTCATATTTCTTCTGATGCGGTATATCTGGGACTACATTACACCTTTTTTGTTAAGGTGTTAGGTAGTTATAGTGAAATATGTAACCAGGTCAGGGATAATGAACCCTCCTTTGCCCACAATTGAAATTTCATCCAAATTTAAATCTGAAACTATATGATCTGATGAAGTCTCTAAAATTCCATATGAAAAATGAAAAACAGGTTTAGGCCTTAAGGCCAAAACAGTAATTTAATACATGTTGCTTATCTAAAGATCTGTTATATAAAAAATTTATTGTTTTTTTCAATATTAATGCTCTTCTACTAGTTCTTATACACTTGCATTTGACCTCTAGTATTAAAAAGATTCTCTGTTACTAATTCATAAACTCTTAACTTATCATAGTTCTTATTCAATTTGAACTTCTACAAATTTCTCTTGTAAAAGACAAATATTGGCAGGGGATATATTCCAGGAGAAGACTTTCTGGTTGATGGCAATTGAATGTTTAGGTCAAGTGTTTAATGCATAGTTTGGAGCAGGGATTATGATGGAAGAGGTGGATGCATTGGGTGGACTTGGACTGGGGTAGTACACAAGTTAATAGCTCAGAGAAGAATACTTAACTAGTTAAGTATTAAAAGTTTCTATTCTCCCTACCCCATCAGCTTTGGCCTACTAATTTTAGCTGAAATACATTCAACTGTACCAGAAGATGTTCTTCAAAGAGAGCTTGATTTATGGCTCTGCCACTTAAACTGTCTCTTCCTCTATCTATAAAAAATAGATTCTTGGTGTTGTCTCCACTAGACTTAATAGAATAATATTAAACCCCTTCTCCCAATAGTAAATCTAAATAACAAAGTAAATTCAGTGATAAGTAGTGTATCTATGAATAAATATCATTTATTACCATGTTTCTGTTGATGAGACTAGTCTCTCTGTCTATCTACCTGTCCTCTTTGTGATGTTGGTAAATGGAATAAGTATAAAAATAAATCTTTTCAATTTAACTAAAAATTCCTTATGCAGCTGAAGATTGCTCTACATTTTAAAACTGATGTAATACTTGCATTGTTTAATTAAACGAAGTCGCATGAAACAATCGTACTGCATTACCTTTGGATATCCTTGTTGCTTATTTTGATTATAATCACCCCATTTTGAATTATATGGATATTACTATACCAAATTCTGGTGCCTTTAACTTAAGTACCATATTCAACTAAATAAATATATATATATATATATATATGAAATGTTATATAGTTACAGTTTTAATGTTTTAGCAAAGAAACTGCTTTCACTAATTCATAATTCCTCTGAAACCAATTATTTTGAATCTACATTTACATATTCAAAATAATCTGCTTCAGATGAGCTATAAATTAATGGAAGTAAAATTTCTTTGCTAGAACATTAAATTCTATAACATAGAAACTATTACACCCTGTTTGTTGTTCTTCCACCTTGTCTTTGTGCTTTTTTGTTGTTTTATTTTTGCATTTTTGGACGATATGTATACACATACATTAATACATGTGTCTATGTTTATACATATACTTACAAACAGGGAGTACAAGAGAGATTTCAGACACTAGAGTACGATTTTGAGCAGATAGGGGCTTCTTCATGGTTTCATGTTCTCTGTAATGTTTACATATGTATTTAAGGATCCAAAATACTGTGTAATTGACAGTTCAGTTAGCTTGTAGCACCAGCTCCAATGTCAGTTAGAATACAATTGAGAAGCACTTCAGTTTCTGTTCTCTGGAATCTCCATAGAAAGTTGGAAGTCTTCAATTGTACTTTATCCATCTACCCTTACAACAGATTATTAGATAGGTAACATTATGAACACTCCATCTAAATTACATAGCATCTTTCATTTAGAGTGTGTATTTTTCAGTTTGTGTTAATTTGTATTTCAGGGTGCTTATTGGCAGCATATACCCACAGCAACTGATCAACCATTCCAAGCTATATCTGTGGGAGGAGAGTTCCGAGTGTGGGCTATTGCCAAAGATGGTTCAGCATGGTTTCGTTGTGGAGTTTCTCTCAATAATCCAGCCGGTAAACATTTCATTGCCTTCACCACTGTCTGCTACATTTAATACTTCATCATCAGTATCATTATCAGATTAACGGTTTAGTCAGATTTGCAGTAGGCTGTCTATGCCAATATTTTCATCCTGTGACATCTCACTGGAAGACACAACATTATCAGGTCTAACCTATTTCTTTCTATATCTCTCTTCGTATACCATAAACATGCCCATCATCCTCCACCAACCTCATATATCAGTTTCTCAAATACCCATTGCCCTTATTTTACTACTGTACAACATCACACCTTTTACACTCAGTCTATATAGTTTACAATACAGAGTATAGAAGTAAAGTGTGTAGAGTATGGTCATCTCAAAAAGAAGATTGGGTTTCAGCTGCACAGGATCTCCTTGATTGTGTCAAGGTAGAGGAAAACTTTTGAAAATGGTCATAACAGGTGACAAATCATGGGTCTATGGCTATGACCCCGAAATCAAGGCAAAAATCAAATCTCACTTGAAAGGAATAATATTTCAAAACATCAAGGAAATCTAAGAGAATGTGATGAGGCAGTTGCTTACTATTCCAAAAAAGGAGTTCCAGGAATGCTTCCTATGGTAACAATGCTGGATAGAGTGTGTGGCTTCAGAAGGGAACTACTTCAGAGGAGATAAAATGCTGACCTGACATTTGTTGTAACTTTCTTCTTATAGCACCAGTTCCTATACTTTTTGATTAGACCTCGTATTTCCTTCATTTGTTTATAGGTAACTGCTGGTTCCACGTCATTCCTCCTCCACCATGTGATCATGTTCTTCACCAAATCTCTGTTGGCGTCACAAGTGTATGGGCTGTTGATATCCAAAGTAACCTCTGGTTTCGCAATGACATAACACCGATATTCCCTGAGGGAACATGTTGGACTAAAATCGCTAGTCAGGTACGGAGAGTATCTGTTGGACCAAAAGACCAGGTAAGACATTTACAGGAATACACAAGTCTATAAAAGTTGTTCTGATTCCAGGTGGTCTGTACTGTATATTGAAATTATTAGTTCAGTGCCTCAACATAATAATATTTATGTATTTCATTGTTTACTATTAAATGCTATAGTGAATATATTATATTCACTATAGCATACTGAGGTACAATGGGTGATGTTAAGGTATTAAACTACTGACAACATAGTTATTAGTTCAGATCTCACTACGCTGCGGTGCACCTGAGCACTGTATACAATAATTTCATTATTATTATTATTTACATTCATTGTTGGGTGTAATAAAGATCAAGACATTTAATTCTGCTTACTCTAACTTACCTAACTGAACAAACAGGTTCCTCCTTTTCCTACTTCCCAGTTCAGTAGTTAGTAGTAGGAAATAACATCTATTCAGCTGCGAGAACAATTGCTTCAGTACCCAGCCAAAGAGGGAGTATCTACATAGTGTAGTTTCTGTAAACTTTTGGCAGCAGAAGTACAGTACATCTTCAGTGTAGACTACACCATAGTTTTAATTATATGCATCTCTTTGTGTTTGTCACCCTACCACTTGACAACCAGTGCTGCTTTGTTTACATCCCTACAATTTAGTGATTTGGCAAAAGCTTGATAGAATAAGTACCAAACTTAAAATAATCATTTGGGTTGATTTGTTTGACTAAACCCTTCAAGGCAGTGTTCCAACATGACTGCAGTCCAATGACTGAAACAAGTAAAAGAGAAGATATCACAGCTCAGGGTAAATAGTGAAGCAGTCCTTTCATACTCGCTATCTATTTGTTTTACAAACTCTTTCTGTCTGTCTTTCTTTGTTTCAAAAACACACATTTAATAACTACATGATAATTTCAGAAAGTTTCATTGTGAATCTAAAATATTTTCTCTGTTGTTTATACACTATAAAGCTGTGGTTTTCCAGTAAATCTATGAGTTTTTCTTTAACTTTAGTTGTGGGTAGTTGTTGAAGCTGGTTTTATGAAATCTGTGACTGAAGGAGGAAGTGTCTACCAAAGATTAGGAATCACTGCTGAATGTCCAACTGGAACAGGATGGCAAAAGGTTATTGGGGTAAGTGAAAATATTTTCATAAAATCTACATCATCATCATTATCATCGTTTAGCGTCTGCTTCCCATGCTGGCATGGGTTGGACGGTTCAACTGGGGTCTGGGAAGCCAGTCTGATCTGGCAATGTTTCTACGGCTGGATGCCCTTCTTAACGCCAACCACTCCATGAGTGTAGTGGGTGCTTTTTACGTGCCAGGCGAGGCTGGCAAACGGCCACAATTGGATGGTGCTTTTTACGTGCCACCGGCACGGAGGCCAGTCGGGGCGGCGCTGGCAATGGCCACATTCGGATGGTTCTCTTATGTGCCACCGGCACTGGTATCACAGCTACAATTTCCATTGATGTTGATCGATTTTGATTTTGATTTTCATTTGCCTCAACAGGTCTTCACAAGTAGAGTTTTGTGTCCCAAGAAGGAAAGGTATGCATAAGTGGACTGGTATAGGTGGACTGGCTACATCCCAGGTAGAGGCTACGGGTTATGGTTTCACTTGTCCTGCCGGATCTTCTCACGCACTGCATACTTCCAAAGGTCTCGGTCTCTAGTCATTTCCTTGGTGAGACCTAAAGTTCGAAGGTCGTGCTTCACCACCTCGTCCCAGGTTTTCCTGGGTCTACTTCTTCCACAGGTTCCCTCAACTGCTAGGGTGTGGCACTTTTTCACACAACTATCTTCATCCATTCACAACACATGACCATACCAGCGCAAACGTCTCTCTTGCACACCACAACTTTTCTCTCAAGGTACTTACACTCTGTCGAGTATGAACACTGACATTACACATCCATCGGAGCATACTGGCTTCATTTCTTGCGAGCTTACGCATATCCTCAGCAGTCATGGCCCATGTTTCACTGCTATGTAGCATGGCTATTCGTACACATGCATCATACAGTCTGCCTTTTACTCTGAGTGAGAGGCCTTTTGTCCCTAGCAGAAGTAAGAGCTCTCTGAACTTTGCCCTGGCTATTCTTACTCTAGCAGTTACACTTTCAACACACCCGCCCCCACTACTGGTAATGGAAACTATCAACTATTTCTAGTTTTTCTCCATGGAATGTGGCGGAAGTTGGTCTCTGCGCATTTTCAGTGTTTATTGCTCCTGAGCATCTGCCACATACAAAAACTATCTTCCTAGTTAGCCTTCCTTTGACGTTGCTGCACCTCTTATGTGTCCATAGCTTACACTTGGTGCATCTTATAGAGTTTCTACCTACGCCTTTTCTATAGATTGAGCAGGGCCATCTACCTGAAGGCGTTTTTGACTTGTCTACCGTCATTGTTGTTGTTTAGCCCAAAACAGTTCTAACTGATCAAATCATTCAGCTATGACCAACTTTGACCTTCTTTAGGACTACATGATAAAATGTGTGCCTTCCTTTACAAAGCAGTAGGATGTAATTTGAGAAAAATTTGGTTTCTATTTCTGAAGGTCAAATGGCCATGTAGAAGTTTCTTTGTTCATTCCTTATTATTTCCACTTCACCTGAGACTGTAGTAGAAGGCACTTACACTATGTGCTGTACAGTGAGATATATTGAATAATATAGTCCGAGATAAATTTTAGACATGATGATCATGGCTAGAATGGACATACTGTTGTCTTGTTTTTGTTCACTTTTAGCATGTTTACATTGAATTTTTCCCTTCCAAATTTTAAATGCCAATCAGAATTACAGGAATAATTCTGCATTGATAATCAGTTCTGGCAGTATAATCTCTTACAAATGCTTTCACAAACAAGTCCATAAAGAAGTAATTGTTAGAACAGAGCCTCAATGTATAGTTACTCAAATTTGAGTCTCATTACTGAAAAACCTCTAATCCTGATCCTTGCTTTTAGCTATATCCATATATATATATATATATATATATATATATATAATATATATATATATATATATATATATATATGTACATACACACACACTCAGTATCCCCCTACAATCAATCACCAACTTTTTCATTGTTCAGTCATTAGCTTGACATATGAATAATGAAAATTACTTGCTAAATATTTCTCTGGAATCTATTTCATATTATCTTAAATGTAACTCAATTTATCGCCTTCATTAATTAATCTGACATCCAAGTATCTACATGGTCACTTGACCTGCTAGAAATAGCGCCCAAATCTTCCTCCAGTCATAGCTTATTATCTTTAAAAAAGAGCCCCCTTTGATTTTGTAGCTCAAAGAAATAATCATGGCTGGCTGAAATGTATTTGTTCATGGCTTTATTCATTGAAAGCTCTCTGATTAAAAACAACAATCTGTCTTCTCTCTATCTACTACTGCTATTACAATGGTTTCTGACCCCCTAAACTAGTTAGCTGTGTACTGCCTCTACTCCAATCCAGCTGTTGCACCTTCCTTCCAACAAATTTCTACTGTTGACGAAGCCTCTATGTGTCACTCGACCAGCAAGAAATAGCACCCAAATCTTACTTAAATCATACCTTACAGGTCTTTTTAAAAAAAGGACCTATTGGATAATATGGTCCTAGATATATTGTTTAAATTAAAGAAGAGATAGTCAAGGATGGAGTGTCTTTCACTATAGGTCTGCTCTACCCGGGCTAACCTGGTTCTACACAATAACTACCTGACTCTTCTGATCCCACAGTAAAACATTTTGCCAGTCCCTTCTACCATTCACATTTTCTTCATTGGAGTTCAAACTGAATATTGACACTGACATCAATGTCAATAGGCTGAAATGTCCTGGATGTAGGACCCTACTCAAGCAAAGATTTTTAGGTCTCTAACATTGATGAAGCCTAGTCAATTTAGTCAACTCCAATAATAAGTGGTATCTATTATTTTTATCAAAGGGAGCCTCTAGGTGGTCACTCAACCTGCTAAAAATAGTAACCAAGTTACATTTAGCATCTGCTTTCCATGCTGGCATGGGTTAGATGGTTTGACTGAAACTGGTAAGCTGGAGAGCTGCTCCAAGTACCAGTCTGATTTGGCATGGTTTCTATGGCTGGGATGCCCTTTCTAATGCCAACCACTCCAAGAGTGTAATGGGTCCTTTTTACGTAATACATTCAATGGTAGAGTCCTAGATATATTATGCCTAAAAGTAAGATGGGATGGTCTTACATAGAATTTCTTTGATAAGAGCTCTATTCAGTTAGGTCTGACCTGGGGTTAAAGAACAACAATCTCAGAAGGCTTAAAATGGTGGGACCTGAACTTGGAATATAAAGAGAGATAATAAAATAGTTTCTGTCATCCACTGCTCCTCTTCCTCCTCTGATAATTAATATAATATTGATTACAATAAAAGCTTAACTCATCCTTAATTATTTCCCATTCAGTCTTTAGCACATCATCCTGTCTTAAAATAATATGATCATTTAACTAGCATTTTTATTATTTTTTTTGTGGGATAGGGTTTGTGTTTGTGTCGTGCGTGTGTGTGTGCATTTTCTACTTTCTATTTCTCTATATTTATCAGTCCTCCTTTTACTATTTCAAACTGTCTTTCTCTTTCTAGGATTCAGCATAAGCTAATTACTCTATCATAGCTATGAAAAGTTAATCATAGAACTAGCCATATTCCTGAATCTGTTGTTTTCAAGAGACTAATAGCACCACTACCATTTTATTATAATGTTCACTACACTATTATTTCACTCACCACATTACTCTGCTGTATTATAGTGTTGAATGCACTGT